>NC_054485.1:114874478-115072021 GCF_017639515.1 Carcharodon carcharias
ATGTTTACATGATGCATCTATCTGGAGTATTTAATAAATAATTTACTTCACTCCATTTCTTTTCAGTCCTGCTCTACACACCCGGAAACTACTGAAGTTATACCTACCACCCCCATTGAATGTAAATTCTCATTGTATCAACAATCTCTTTGAACTTTACCTTAAAACAATGAAACCCCTTTCATAACACCAATTTATTAGTAATATAAACATATTGCTTGGTAGCTGCTAGAAAGGTGTCAAGTTCTTACCCCACCTCTTGGATGCTCTATTCAAAATATGCAAATGCACTTATCTGTCTTACAAATCAAACCTAGTACATATCAAAGCACCCAGCCTAGCTGGCTTTAATCCACTTAAGACACAACCACAGGCTAAATCTTTATTTTAAAAGAAAAATATTTTCCAAAATATACATTAATAGCTTCATGAGTTGATGCTCTTCCAGAGCAGTACATAAGAACACAACACAAGTAGGAGCAGGGGGGAGACCATTCAGCCCATCAATCCTGCTCCATTCAATACGATCATGTCTGACCTTGGGCTTCAACCCCACTTTTCCATTCACTCCCCATATCCCTTAATTTCCTGAGAGACCAAAGATCTGTCTATCCCGGCCTTAAATATATTCAACAGCGGAGCGTCCACAACCTTCTGGGGTGGAGAATTCCAAAGATTCACAAACCCTTTGAGTGAAGAAATTTCTCCCCATCTCAGCCCCAAACGATCGGCCCCTTATCCTGAGACTGAGACCACCCCCCCCCACCACCGTGTTTTAGATTCTTCGACCAGGGGAAACAATCTCTCAGCATCCACCCCATCAAACCCCTTCAGAATCTTGTGTGTTTCAATGAGATCGTCTCTCATTCTTCTAAATTCCAGAGATTATAAACCCAATTTACTCAGCCCCTCGTCATCGGACAACCCCCTCATCCCAGGGGCCAATCTAGTGAATCTTCACTGTCCCACCCCCAGTGTAAGTCTATCCTTCCTTAAATGTGGAGACCAGAACTGCACACAGTATTCCAGATGTGGAGACCAGAACTGCACACAGTATTCCAGATGTGGAGACCAGAACTGCACACAGTATTCCAGATGTGGAGACCAGAACTGCACACAGTATTCCAGATGTGGTCTCCCCAAATCCCTGTACAACTGGAGTGAGACTTCATTATTCCTGTACTGCAATCTCATTGTGACGAAGGACAACATGTCACTTGCCTTCCTAATTCCTGTACCTGCTTGTTAACGTTGGCTTCCTTGTACAAGCACACCCAAGTCTCTTTAGACATCAAACCTTTTAACAACTTTTAGCTTTTCTATTATTTCAACCAAAGTGAATAACGTTATAACCCATTTGCCATCTTGTTGCCTGCTTCTTGTGTCTCTCTCATCAGGAAAACACAAAAGAAAATACCAATGTCCGGGGAAAGAACGTGTTTATACTGTATGAGAAGAGAGCGTTGATTGATTGGCAGGTGGACTCTTGATTAGTACAGGCAATGCCATGGAGAATGCACTAGTGGATAGTGACTGACAGTTAACTGCCAAACATTGTTTGAAATTTAAAACCGGTAGCTTGATTCCAATTGCCTGGGGGGGGGGGGGGGGGGGGGGGGGGGGGGTGGTGGCGGTGTTGGTGGGGAATGAACCAGTGAATGGCTGTCACTTGTTTTGTTTAGCTGAAACAGGCACAATGTGTGCACTTGGGAAGCATAATAAGTAAATAAATGCAGGAAGGAGACATTAAAAAAAAAGAGATCACATGAGAACCAGAAGCCAGATTGTACAAAGGCACTCATTCAAACAATTTCTAACCGCAAACTCTATGGGTCCCTGTCTCTGGAGATATTCCTAAGGGTTGGCAGTAGCCCAGGTTTAACTGTTGACCGGCAGGAACACGCCTGTGTTTGTTTCACATGGAGCTTCATCGGATCTCTTTCCACCTTCAATCCCTTTCTCCCTCATGCATGAATCAAACATCCCCTTTCATGCATCAAGTCTCGTGACGAGTCACAGGCAGACATCCAGCTATCACTCCAAGGACAGAGGAAATTCTAGGTCATCAGTGTAGCATTCCTGGTTACTGGAACATTTCTATTTAAATTATTCAGTGCGGATCACTTTCATGACAGGTTACTTTCCAGATGACAGCATTACGATGTCCCCAGCAATGCTGGTGTGGTGGATACTGGGCATTTAAATTCAACAGAATTGACAATAAGATTGGGGAACGTAACAACTGGCGATTTTATTTCATTTCGTTTGGAAATAAACATTCACACTTGCAGCAATTTTAAATTTTCATTTTTCTTTGACAATATCTTCAGCATCTCGCATCTCTGCACACACGGTCAGTTTTTACCGTTGCCTGTGTACATTAGTAATGCCACCACTGGGACGTTGGTGTAACTGCAGCGTGATGTTTACATGGGTGGTTTCACGTGGGTGAACGTAGAGAGAAAATTGATAATAGAAACATAACAGTAACAGAATGTCTAACATCCGGTGTGAGCGTGACGAAGGTAAACTTTCCCTCCCCGTCCTCCTCGGCCTGTCTGCAGCCTTTGACAGGGTTTGACCACCCCATCCTCCTCCAGACCCTCTCCACTGTCGCCCAGCTGGGTGGGACTGCTCTCTCCTGGTCCCCTTCTTATCATCTAATCGCAGCCGGAGAATCACCAGCAATGGCTTCTCTTCCTGCTCCCACACTCTTACCTCTGGTGCCCCCCAAGAGTCTATCCTTGGCCCCCCCCTCCTATTTCTCATCTACAAGCTGCCCCTCAGTAATACCATCCAAAAGCAGCGTGTTAGTTTTCACACCTACACTGAGGACACCCGGCTCTACCTCATCACCACCTCCCTCGACTCCTCCAGTGTCTCTGAATGATCAGAATGCTTCTCCAACATCCAGTCCTGGATGAGCAGAAATTCCCTCCAGTTAATACTGTGGAGACGGCCAATGTTTTCTGTTCTTGCTGCAAAATCTGTTCCCTCGGTACCGACTCCAGTCCTGTCCCTGGCAACAGTTTGAGATTCAGCCAGTCTGTTCACAACATGGGGTCACATCTGACCCCGAGATGAGCTTGATCTCAGACTCAGACTCAGACCTTTACAGCACAGGAGGAGCCCATTTGGCCCATCGTGTCTGTGCCAATCAACAAAGATCTGACTCCACTAATCCCATTTCCCATAGCCCTGGAGGCTATGGTAACACAAGTGAATATCTAAATACTTCTTAAATGTTACGAGAGTTTCTGACTCAACCACCCTTTCAGACAGTGAGTTCCAGTCTCCCATCTCCCTCTGGGTGAAAACATTTCTCCTCAACTCCCCTCTTAGATTTCTACCCCTTACCTTAAATCTACGCCCCCTGGTTATTGACCCCTCTACTAATGGAAAAAGTACCTTACTGTCCACCCTATCTATGTCCCTCATAACCTTATCCACCTCTGTCAGGTCCCCTCTCAACCTTCTCTGCTTCAAGGAAAACACCCCCAGCCTATCCAATCTTTCCTCATATCTCAGACCCTCCAGCCCAGACAGCATCCTGGTGAATCTCCTCTGCACCCTCTCCAGTGCAATCACATCCTTCCTATAATGTGGTGACCAGAACTGCACACAGCACTCCAGTTGTGGCCTAACCAGCGTTTTATACAGTTCCAGCGTAACCTCCCTGCTCTTGTATTCTATGCCTCGGTTAATAAAGGCAAGTATCCCATATGCCTTCTTAACCACCTCGTTTACTTGCCCTGCTACCTTCAGGGTTCCATGGTAATGCACACCAAGGTCCCTCTGATCTTCAGTACTTTCCAGGGCCCTACCATTCACAGAGTAATCCCTGGCCTTGTTAGCCCTCCCCAAGTACATTACCTCACACTTCTCCGGGTTGAATTCCATTTGCCACTGCTCTGCCCACCTGACCGGTCCATTGATATCCTCCTGCAGTTTACTATCCTCCTAGTTACCACCCGACCCATTTCCCTGTCATCTGTGAACTCCTTAATCATACTCCCTACATTTAAGCCCAAATCATTTACATAACCACAAACAGCAAGGACCCCAGCACCGAGCATTGTGGAACCCCACTGGGAACAGACTCCCAGTCACAGAAACATCCCTCTACCATCAGCCTCTGCTTCCTGCCTCTCAGCCAGTTTTGGATCCAATGTGCCACTTTGCCTTGGATCCCATGGGCTCTTACTCCCCTTCTCACCATGATCCACCCAGTTCCACAGGGAACAAGTCAGCAAAGTCCTGGATTTTTCTCTATGCAGCTGTTGAGTGGAACGCGAGACTTGCCCAAGCTGGATTTGGTCTGTACTGGGAAGGAGTGCGGCATTGCCAGAGGTCTTCCCTCCGAATGGGATGTGAAAATCAGGCACCCCCCCTCCCTCCAACCAACCTCGCCACTTCCAAACATTCCCAGGGATGCAGGGACCTCTCCGGGCATCCCAGAGAAACCTGGCACTGACCCAAAAGGGAAAGTAAAGTAGCTATTCATCCCCGTGTTGTAGAAGGTGCAGCAAAACTGTTTCTGATTTCACCAAGTGAGCTGATTAGTCCCAGAACACAGGATTGACATTGAGGTGGAGGCCTCATCAAACATCTGGACCTTCTCTCTCGATCTGTCTCAGCCCCCACCCCCCCGCCCCCCCCCCCCCACGTCGTGAAGTGGGAGTCTCCGCGACACATTGGGCTGGAGACTCCAGAACTCCCCTGGACCCAATCAACCTGAATGCAGCCCCAGCGGGTGCTGAGGCCCTGGGTCAAGCGGCACGGACCTGGTCCAGCAGGTTCAGCAGCTTGCAGACGAACAGGGCCGTGTACTTGGAGAGCAGCGAGCATTCTCGCCCATCGTTCACCAAGCGCCACATGGGGAGTAACTCCCCTGCTGTCATGTGGTGGGAGGTGATTATGGACTTGTAGCAGCACTGGCTGAAGTGGAAGCGGAGACCCCCAGACATCTTGGAGGTGTGGGTAGGCAGCACACCCATCCGCTTGGCGCAGATCCCAACAAAGACGTCCTCGATGCTCAACAGCGGTACAGACAGGGCAGCCACGTAGACCTTGTGCGCCATGTCTCCGGACAGCACGTAGGAGGTGCCGCTGCAGTAGTTTGGGTAGGTGTCTGCCGGGTACACCTCCTCTGACACGTAGTAGAGGCTGCTGACATTACGGATGGCACGAACGTTCCTGTGGACTCTCCCCAGATACAGGTCGGTCAGCCCATCCCCCAGTCCCAGCAGGAGCTCCACCAGGTTGTCATGGTTCAGGAAGACATCGTCATCGACCTTGAGGAGGTAGCGGGCTGTGTGGCAGTAGGTGGTGAACCAGCGCATCACCATGATGGTCTTGAAGGTCAGGTTGAGGTACGTGTCCACAAACCGGCCTTGCACCACGTCCTGGTAGCTCCTGGACTCCCAGTCGATAAGCTCCTGCTCCTTCGAGGACTCGGGCGTCCCCAGGGCAAAGAGGGTCCTCACTGCCAGGCCTCGTACCTCGCGTACGGAGCCCCAGCTCCTCCGGATAGCCTCCCGGTTCACGAGGTGCGCCGGCTTGCTGATCACAAAGTTCACCAGGAAGAGGTCAGAGCCGGCGCAGAAGCTGGGGTTGGACACCCGGTAGAACTTGGGGGCCTCTGGCTTCAGGGCCGCGGCGTCGAAGAGAGCAGCTTTCTCCCTCATCCGGGAGACCCTCCGGTCCCTGATGGAGCTGGGCACAGGGCGCAGGAGCCATTCCTCGATGTAGCCGACAGAGAAGACTGTCACCAGCAGGGCAGAGACAGCAACCAGCAGCAACGTGGTCAGGAGCCGAGACACCCTGTACTTCACCAGCCGATGGGGCAGAACATGGGGGCAGTGGACAGACAGGAAACAGCGGCAAAGTTGCACAAGCAGCTGTGTTATCCATCTCCAGGACAGACTGAGCATCGCCTGCACACAACACAAAACACTCAAATCAGACACACCACAGACCAAAAAAAACCCAGAACCCCCTCACCTCAAATTACAGCAACAACCTCCGGAAAGCTGAGTGAAACTCACAGCCTTCTGCATGTGCAGACTGAGGATATCCCAAACTCAACTCCCCGGCTCACAATAATCCACCCATTTCTCCAAACCGCACCACATCAAGATACATCATCACCCTGGAGAAATCCCAAACTAATCCCACTGCCGCACTCTCTCCCCATATCCCTGTATCAATCCAGAACTAATCCCACTGCCCCGCTCTCTCCCCATTGACCTGTATCAATCCAGAACTAATCCCACTGTCCCACTCTCTCCCCATATCCCTGTATCAATCCCCAAACTAATCCCACTGCCCCGCTCTCTCCCCATAGCCCTGTATCAATCCCAAACTAATCCCACTGCCCCGCTCTCTCCCCATTGCCCTGTATCAATCCAGAACTAATCCCACTGTCCCACTCTCTCCCCATATCCCTGTATCAATCCCCAAACTAATCCCACTGCCCCGCTCTCTCTCCATAGCCCTGTATCAATTCCCAAACTAATCCCACTGCCCTGCTCTCTCTCCATAGCCCTGTATCAATCCCCAAACTAATCCCACTGCCCTGCTCTCTCTCCATAGCCCTGTATCAATCCCCAAACTAATCCCACTGCCCTGCTCTATCCCCATAGCCCTGTATCAATCCCAAACTAATCCCACTGCCCCGCTCTATCCCCATAGCCCTGTATCAATCCCAAACTAATCCCACTGCCCCATTCTCTCCACATAGCCCTGTATCAATCCCCAAATTAATCCCACTGTCCCACTCTCTCCACATAGCCCTGTATCAATCCCCAAATTAATCCCACTGCCCTGCTCTCTACCCATAGCCCTGTATCAATCCCAAACTAATCCCACTGTACCACTATTTCCCCATAGCCCTGTATCAATCCCAAACTAATCCCACTGCCCCACTCTCTCCCCATAGCCCTGTATCAATCCCCAAAGTAAAATAATTCCACAGCCCAGCTCTCTCCCCATTGCCCTGTATCAATTCCAAACTAATCCCACTGCCCCACTCTCTCCCCATAGCCCTGTATCAATCTCCAAACAAATCCCAATGCCCTGCTCTCTCCCCATATCCCTGTATCAATCCCCAAACTAATCCCACTCCCCCACTCTCTCCCCATATCCCTCTATCAATCCCAAACTAATCCCACTGCCCCGCTATGTCCCCTTAGCCCTGTAACAATCCCCAAACTAATCCCATTGCCCCATTCTCTCCCCATAGCCCTATATCAATCCTAAACTAATCCCACTGCCCCACTCTCTCCCCATAGCCCAGTATCAATCCCAAACTAATCCCACTGCCCCATTCTCTCCCCATAGCCCTGTATCAATCCCCAAACAAATCCCACTGCCCTGCTCTCTCCCGACAGCACTCTATCAATCCCAAACTAATCCCACTGTCCCACTCTCTCCCCATTGCCCTGTATCAATCCCAAACTAATCCCACTGCCCCACTCTCTCCCCATAGCCCTGTATCAATCCCCAAACAAATCCCAATGCCCTGCTCTCTCCCCATATCCCTGTATCAATCCCCAAACTAATCCCACTCCCCCACTCTCTCCCAATATCCCTCTATCAATCCCAAACTAATCCCACTGCCCCGCTATCTCCCCATAGCCCTGTAACAATCCCCAAACTAATCCCACTGCCCCATTCTCTCTCCATAGCCCTGTATCAATCCCAAACTAATCCCACTGCCCCACTCTCTCCCCATAGCCCTGTATCAATCCCAAACTAATCCCACTGCCCCCACTCCTTCCCCAAAGCTCTATATCAAACCTAAACTAATCCCACTGCTCCACTCTCTCCCCTTAGCCCTGTATCAATCCCCAAACAAATCCCACTGCCCTGCTCTCTCCCCATATCCCTGTATCAATCCCCAAACTAATCCCACTGCCCTGCTCTCTCCCCATAGCCCTGTATCAATCCTAAACTAATCCCACTGTTACACTCTCTACCCATAGCCCTGTATCAATCCCAAACTAATCCCACTGTACCACTATCTCCCCATAGCCCTGTATCAATCCCCAAAGTAATCTCACCCCCACTCTCACCCCATAGCCCTGTATCAATCCCAAACTAATCCCACAGCATTGCTCTCTACCCATAGCCCTGTATCAATCCCCAAACTAATCCCACTGCCCCGCTCTTTCCCCATAGCCCTGTATCAATCCCCAAATTAATCCCACTGCCCTGCTTTCTACCCATAGCCCTGTATCAATCCCCAAATTAATCCCACTGCCCTGCTCTCTACCCATAGCCCTGTATCAATCCCAAACTAATCCAATTGTCCCACTCTCTCCCCATAGCCCTGTATCAATCCCAAACTAATCCCACTGCCCCGCTCTCTCCCCATTGCCCTGTATCAAAAGCAATCTAACCCCACTTCCCCACTCCCTCCCCAGCGCCCTGTATCAATCCCGAACTAATCCCACTGCCCCACTCTCTCCCAATAGCCCTGTATCAATCCCAGACTAAAGCCTCTGCCTCTCTCTCCCGATATCCTTGTATCAATCCCAAACTAATCCCACTATCCCACTCTCTCCCCAAAGCCCTGTATCTATCCCAAACTAATCGAACTGTCCCGCTCTCTCTCAAAACCCTGTCTTAATCCCCAAACTAATCCCACTGCCCTGCTCTCTCCCCATAGCCCTGTATCAATCCCCAAACTAATCCCACTGCCCTGCTCTCTCCTCATAGCCCTGTAACAATCCCAAACTAATCCCACTGCCACACCATCTCCCCATAGCCCTGTATCAATCCCCAAACTAATCCTACTGTCCCACTCTCTCCCCATTGCCCTGTATCAAGCCCAAACTAATCCCACTGCCCCACTCTCTCCCCATAGCCCTGTATCAATCCCCAAACAAATCCCACTGCCCTGCTCTCTCCCCATATCCCTGTATCAATCCCCAAACTAATCCCACTCCCCCACTCTCTCCCAATATCCCTCTATCAATCCCAAACTAATCCCACTGCCCCGCTATCTCCCCATAGCCCTGTAACAATCCCCAAACTAATCCCACTGCCCCACTCTCTCCCCATAGCCCTGTATCAATTCCCAAACTAATCCCACTGCCCCACTCTCTCCCCATAGCCCTGTATCAATCCCAAACTAATCCCACTGTCCCGCTCTCTCTCCATAGCCCTGTATCAATCTCCAAACTAATCCCACTGCCCCACTCTCTCCCCATAGCCCTGTATCAATCCCCAAACTAATCCCACTGTCCCACTATCTCCCCATAGCCCTGTATCAATCCCCAAACTAATCCCACTGCCCCACTCTCTCCCCATAGCCCTGTATCAATTCCCAAACTAATCCCACTGCCCCGCTCTCTCTCCCCATAGCCCCATATCAATCCCCAAACTAATCCCACTGCCCCACTCTCTCCCCAAAGCCCTGTATCAATCCCAAACTAATCCCACAGACCCACTCTCTCCACCTTGCCCTGTATCAATCCCAAAGTAATCCCACTGCCCCAGTCTATCGCAATAGCCCTGTTTCAATCCCAAACTAATCCCACTGTCCCACTCTCTCCCCATTGCTCTGTATCAATCCCAAACTAATCCCACTGACTCACACTCTCTCCCCATAGCCCTGTATCAATCCCAAACAATCCCACTGCCCTGCTCTCTCCCCATAGCCCTGTATCAATCCCAAACTAATCCCACTGTCCCACTCTCTCCCCATAGCCCTGTATCAATCCCAAACTAATCCCACTGTCCCACTCTCTCCCCATAGCCCTGTATCAATCCCAAACTAATCCCACTTCCCCACTCTCTCCCCATCACCCTGTATCAATCCCGAAATAATCCCACTGCCCGCTCTCTCCCCATAGCCCTGTATCAATCCCAATCTAACCCCACTTCTCCACTCCCTCCCCAGCGCCCTGTATCAATCCCGAACTAATCCCTCTGCCCCACTCTCTCCCAATAGCCCTGTATCAATCCCAGACTAAACCTCTGCCTCTCTCTCCCGATATGCTTGTTTCAATCCCAAACTAATCCCACTGTCAAACTCTCTCCCCAAAGCCCTGTATCAATCCCCAAACTAAACCCACTGACCCACTCTCTCCCCATAGCCCTGTATCAATCCCAAACTAATCCCACTGCCCTGCTCTCTCCCCATAGCCCTGTATCAATCCTCAAACTAATCCCACTGTCCTGCTCTCTCCCCATAGTCCTGTTTCAATGCCGAACTAACCCTACTGTCCCATTCTCTCCCCATAACCCTGCATCAACCTCAAACAAATCCCACTGCTCAACTCTCCCCATTGCCCTGTATCAGTCCCAAACTAATCCCACTGACCCACTCTCTCCCCATAGCCCTGTATCAATCCCAAACTAATGCCAAGGTCCCCCTCTCTACCCATAGCCCTGCATCAACCCCAAACTAATCCCACTGCTCCACTCTCTCCCCATTGCCCTGTATCAATCCCAAAGAAATCCCACAGCCCCACTCTTTCCCCATAGTCTTGTATCAATCCCCAAACTAATCCCACTCCCCCACTCTCTCCTCAGAGCCTGGTATCAATTTTCAAAGTATTCCCACTGCCCAACTCTCTCCCGATAGCCTTGTATCAATCCCCAAACTAATCCCACTGACCTGCTCTCTCCCCATATCCCTCTATCAATCCCAAACTAATCCCACTGCCCCAATCCATCCCCAAAGCCCTATATCAATCCTAAACTAATCCCACTGCCCCACTTTCTCCCCATAGCCCTGTATCAATCCCCAAACTAATCCCACTGCCCCGCTATCTCCCCATAGCCCTGTATCAATCCCAAACTAATCCCACTGCCCCACTCCATCCCCAAAGCCCTATATCAATCCTAAACTAATCCCAATGCCCCACTTTCTCCCCATAGCCCTGTATCAATCCCCAAATAAATCCCACTGCCTTGCTCGCTCCCCATAGCCCTGTATCAATCCTAAACTAATCCCACTGCCCCGCTCTCTCCCCATAGTCCTGCACCAGCCCCAAACTAACCTCACTTCCCCACTCTCTCCCCAGCGCCATGTATTAATCCCCAAACTAATCCCACTGACCCACTCTCTCCCCATAGCCCTGTATCAATCCCCAAACTAATCCCACTGCCCTGGTCTCTCCCCATAGCCCTGTATCAACCCCCAAACTAATCCCACTGTCCCGCTCTCTCCCCAAAGACCTGTATCAATCCCAAACTAATCCAACTGTCCCGCTCTCTCCCCAAAACCCTGTATTAATCCCCAAACTAATCCCACTGACCCACTCTCTCCCCATAGCCCTGTATCAATCCCCAAACTAATCCCACTGCCCTGGTCTCTCCCCATAGTCCTGTTTCAATGCCGAACTAACCCTACTGTCCCATTCTCACCCCATAGCCCTGCATCAACCTCAAACTAATCCCACTGCTCAACTCTTTCCCCATTGCCCTGTATCAATCCCAAACTAATGCCAAGGTCCCACTCTCTCCCCATAGCCCTGTATCAATCCTCAAACTAATCCCAATGCCCCGCTCTCTCCCCATAACCCTGTATCAATCCCCAAACTAATCCCACTGCCCTGCTCTCTCCCCATAGCCCTGTATCAATCCTCAAACTAATCCCAATGCCCCGCTCTCTCCCCATAACCCTGTATCAATCCCCAAACTAATCCCACTGCCCTGCTCTCTCCCCATAACCCTGTATCAATCCAAAAACTAATCCCAACTCCACACTCTCCCCATAGCCCTGTATCAATCCCCAAATTAATCCCACTGCTCCACTCTCTCCCCATTGCCCTGTATCAATCCCAAACTAATCACATCACCCCACTCTCTCCCCATAGCCCTGCATCAATCCCAAACTAATCCCACTGCCCCACTGGCTCCCAATAGCCTTGTATCAATCCCCAAACTAATCCCACTGCCTGACTGTCTCCCCATAGCCCTGTATAAATGCACAAACTATTACCACTGCCCCACTCTCTCCCGATAGACTTGTATTAATCCCCAAACAAATCCCACTGCCCCAATCCCTCCCCATAGCCCTCTATCAATCCCAAACTAATCCCACTGCCCCACTCTCTCCCCATATCCCTGTATCAATCCCAAAATAATCCCACTGTCCCACTATCTCCCCATAGTCCTGTATCTATTCCCAAACTAATCCCCCTGCCCTGCTCTCTCCCCATAGACCTGTATCAACCCCAATCTAATCCCACTGCCCCACTCTCCCCCATAGCCCTGTATCAATCCCCAAACTAATCCCACTGACCTGCTCTCTCCCCATTGCCCTGTTTCAATGCAGAACTAATCCCACAGCCCCACTCTTTCCCCATATGTCTGTATCAATCCCAAAACTAATCCCACTGCCCCGCTCCATCCTCAGAGCCTGGTATCAATTCCCAAAGTATTCCCACAGCCCAACTCTATCCCGATAGCCCTGTATCTTTCCCTAACTAATCCCACTGCCCTGCATTCTCCCGAGAGCCCTGTATCAATCCCAAAATAATCCCACTGCCCTGCTCTCTTCCCATTGCCCTGTATCAATCCCCGAACTAATCCCACTGTCCAACTCTCCCTCCATCGCCCTGCATCGATCCCCAAACTGATCCCACCCCCAAAACTCTCCCCATGGCCCTGTATCAATCCAAAACTAATCCAACTGTCCCAATCTCTCCCCAGAGCCCAGTCTCAATCCCCAAACTAATCCCACTGCCCTGCTCTCTCCCCATAGCCAGGTATTAATCCCCAAAGTAATCCAACACCAACGATCTCTCCAACTAAAAGGGGAATAATCAAAAGAGTGGGATAAGTCTGAGTGGGATTTTAACGTGTTTGGGGAGTGAGTGGGATCAGACTGCGTGGGATATTAAAGGGTTTGGGGAGTGAGTGTGACAGACTGGGTGGGATATTAAAGGGTTTGGGGAGTGAGTGTGACAGACTGGGTGGGATATTAAAGGGTTTGGGGAGTGAGTGTGACAGACTGGGTGGGATATTAAAGGGTTTGGGGAGTGAGTGGGATCAGACTGGGTGGGATATTAAAGGGTTTGGGGAGTGAGTGGGATCAGACTGGGTGGGATATTAAAGGGTTTGGGGAGTGGGTGTGACAGACTGGGTGGGATATTAAAGGGTTTGGGGAGTGAGTGGAATCAGACTGGGTGGGATATTAAAGGGTTTGGGGAGTGAGTGGAATCAGACTGGGTGGGATATTAAAGGGTTTGGGGAGTGAGTGTGACACACTGGGTGGGATAATAAAGAGCTCAGCGAGTGAGTGTGACAGACTGGGTGGGATATTAAAGGGTTTGGGGAGTGAGTGTGACAGACTGGGTGGGATATTAAAGGGTTTCGGGAGTGAGTGGGTTCAGACTGGGTGGGATATTAAAGGGTTTGGGGAGTGAGTGTGACAGACTGGGTGGGATATTAAAGGGTTTGGGGAGTGAGTGTGAAAGACTGGGTGGGATATTAAAGGGTTTGGGGAGTGAGTGGGATCAGACTGGGTGGGATATTAAAGGGTTTGGGGAGTGAGTGTGACAGACTGGGTGGGATATTAAAGGGTTTGGGGAGTGAGTGGGATCAGACTGGGTGGGATATTAAAGGGTTTGGGGAGTGAGTGTGACAGACTGGGTGGGATATTAAAGGGTTTGGGGAGTGAGTGGTATCAGACTGGGTGGGATATTAAAGGGTTTGGGGAGTGAGTGTGACAGACTGGGTGGGATATTAAAGGGTTTGGGGAGTGAGTGTGACAGACTGGGTGGGATATTAAAGGGTTTGGGAAGTGAGTGTGACAGACTGGGTGGGATATTAAAGGGTTTGGGAAGTGAGTGGGATCAGACTGGGTGGGATATTAAAGGGTTTGGGGAGTGAGTGGGATCAGACTGGGTGGGATATTAAAGGGTGTGTGGAGTGAGTGAAAAATACTGGGTGGGATATTAAAGGGTTTGGGGAGTGAGTGGGATCAGACTGGGTGGGATATTAAAGGGTTTGGGAAGTGAGTGGGATCAGACAGGGTGGGATATTAAAGGGTTTGGGGAGTGAGTGGGATCAGACTGGGTGGGATATTAAAGAGTTTGGGGAGTGAGTGTGACAGACTGGGTGGGATATTAAAGGGTTTGGGGAGTGAGTGTGACAGACTGGGTGGGATATTAAAGGGTTTGGGGAGTGAGTGGATCAGACTGGGTGGGATATTAAAGGGTTTGGGGAGTGAGTGTGACAGACTGGGTGGGATATTAAAAGGTTTGGGGAGTGAGTGTAACAGACTGGGTGGGATATTAAAGGGTTTGTGGAGTGAGTGTGACAGACTGGGTGGGATATTAAAGGGTTTGGGGAGTGAGTGGGATCAGACTGGGTGGGATATTTCAGGGTTTGGGGAGTGAGTGTAACAGACTGGGTGGGATATTAAAGGGTTCGGGGAGTGAGTGTGACAGACTGGGTGGGATATTAAAGGGTTTGGGGAGTGAGTGGCATCAGACTGGGTGGGATATTAAAGGGTTTGGGGATCGAGTGTGACAGACTGGGTGGGATATTAAAGGGTTTGGGGAGTGAGTGGGATCAGACTGGGTGGGATATTAAAGGGTTTGTGGAGTGAGTGAAAAATACTGGGTGGGATATTAAAGGGTTTGGGGAGTGAGTGTGACAGACAGGGTGGGATATTAAAGGGTTTGGGGACTGAGTGTGACAGACAGGGTGGGATATTAAAGGGTTTGGGGAGTGAGTGGGATCAGACTGGGTGGGATATTAAAGGGTTTGGGGAGTGAGTGGGATCAGACTGGGTGGGATATTAAAGGGTTTGGGGAGTGAGTGTGACAGACTGGGTGGGATATTAAAGGGTTTGGGGAGTGAGTGTGACAGACTGGGTTGGATATTAAAGGGTTTGGGGACTGAGTGTGACAGACAGGGTGGGATATTAAAGGGTTTGGGGAGTGAGTTTGACAGACTGGGTGGGATATTAAAGGGTTTGGGGAGTGAGTGGGATCAGACTGGGTGGGATATTAAAGTGTTTGGGGAGTGAGTGTGACAGACTGGGTGGGATATTAAAGGGTTTGGGGAGTGAGTGTGACAGACTGGGTGGGTTATTAAAGGTTTCGGGGAGTGAGTGGGATCAGACTGGGTGGGATATTAAAGGGTTTGGGGAGTGAGTGTGACAGACTGGGTGGGATATTAAAGGGTTTGGGGAGTGAGTGTGACAGACTGGGTGGGATATTAAAGGGTTTGGGGAGTGAGTGTGACAGACTGGGTGGGATATTAAAGGGTTTGGGGAGTGAGTGTGATCAGTCTGGGTGGGATATTAAAGGTTTTGAGGAGTGAGTGGGATCAGACTGTGTGGGATATTAAAGGGTTTGGGGAGTGAGTGGGACAGACTATGTGGGATATTAAAGGGTTTGGGGAGTGAGTGTGACAGACTGGGTGGGATATTAAAGGGTTTGGGGAGTGAGTGTGACAGACTGGGTGGGATATTAAAGGGTTTGGGGTGTGAGTGTGACAGACTGGGAGGGATATTAAAGGGTTTGGGGAGTGAGTGGGATCAGACTGGGTGGGATATTTAAGGGTTTGGGGAATGAGTGTGACAGACTGGGTGGGATATTAAAGGGTTTGGGGAGTGAGTGTGACAGACTGGGTGGGATATTAAAGGGTTTGGGGAGTGAGTGGGATCAGACTGGGTGGGATATTAAAGGGTTTGGGGAGTGAGTGTGACAGACTGGGTGGGATATTAAAGGGTTTGGGGAGTGAGTGTGACAGACTGGGTGGGATATTAAAGGGTTTGGGGAGTGAGTGGGATCAGACTGGGTGGGATATTAAAGGGTTTGGGGAGTGAGTGTGACAGACTGGGTGGGATATTAAAGGGTTTGGGGAGTGAGTGGGAACAGACTGGGTGGGATATTAAAGGGTTTGGGGAGTGAGTGTGACAGACTGGGTGGGATATTAAAGGGTTTGGGGAGTGAGTGTGACAGACTGGGTGGGATATTAAAGGGTTTTGGGGAGTGAGTGTGATCAGACTGGGTGGGATATTAAAGGGTTTGGGGAGTGAGTGTGACAGACTGGGTGGGATATTAAAGGGTTTGGGGAGTGAGTGTGATCAGACTGGGTGGGATATTAAAGTGTTTGGGGAGTGAGTGTGACAGACTGGGTGGGATATTAAAGGGTTTGGGGAGTGAGTGGGATCAGACTGGGTTGGATATTAAAGGGTTTGGGGAGTGAGTGTGACAGACTGGGTGGGATATTAAAGGGTTTGGGGAGTGAGTGTGACAGACTGGGTGGGATATTAAAGTGTTTGGGGAGTGAGTGTGACAGACTGGGTGGGATATTAAAGGGTTTGGGGAGTGAGTGTGACAGACTGGGTGGGATATTAAAGGGTTTGGGGAGTGAGTGTGACAGACTGGGTGGGATATTAAAGGGTTTGGGGAGTGAGTGTGACAGACTGGGAGGGATATTAAAGGGTTTGGGGAGTGAGTGGGATCAGACTGGGTGGGATATTTAAGGGTTTGGGGAATGAGTGTGACAGACTAGGTGGGATATTAAAGGGTTTGCGAGTGAGGTTGACAGACTGGGTGGGATATTAAAGGGTTTGGGGAGTGAGTGGGATCAGACTGGGTGGGATATTAAAGGGTTTGGGGAGTGAGTGTGACAGACTGGGTGGGATATTAAAGGGTTTGGGGAGTGAGTGGGATCAGACTGGGTGGGATATTAAAGGGTCTGTGGAGTGAGTGAAAAATACTGGGTGGGATATTAAAGGGTTTGGGGAGTGAGTGTGACAGACTGGGTGGGATATTAAAGGGTTTGGGGAGTGAGTGTGACAGACTGGGTGGGATATTAAAGGGTTTGGGGAGTGAGTGGGATCAGACTGGGTGGGATATTAAAGGGTTTGGGGAGTGAGTGTGACAGACTGGGTGGGATATTAAAGGGTTTGGGGAGTGAGTGGGATCAGACTGGGTGGGATATTAAAGGGTTTGGGGAGTGAGTGTGACAGACTGGGTGGGATATTAAAGGTTTGGGGAGTGAGTGGGATCAGACTGGGTGGGATATTAAAGGGTTTGGGGAGTGAGTGGGACAGACTGGGTGGGATATTAAAGGGTTTGGGGAGTGAGTGTGACAGACTGGGTGGGATATTAAAGGGTTTGGGGAGTGAGTGGGATCAGACTGGGTGGGATATTAAAGTGTTTGGGGAGTGAGTGTGATCAGACTGGGTGGGATATTAAAGGGTTTGGGGAGTGAGTGTGACAGACTGGGTGGGATATTAAAGGGTTTGGGGAGTGAGTGTGACAGACTGGGTGGGATATTAAAGGGTTTGGGGATCGAGTGTGACAGACTGGGTGGGATATTAAAGGGTTTGGGGAGTGAGTGGGATCAGACTGGGTGGGATATTAAAGGGTTTGGGGAGTGAGTGGGAACAGACTGGGTGGGATATTAAAGGGTTTGGGGAGTGAGTGTGACAGACTGGGTGGGATATTAAAGGGTTTGGGGAGTGAGTGTGACAGACTGGGTGGGATATTAAAGGGTTTGGGGAGTGAGTGGGATCAGACTGGGTGGGATATTAAAGGGTTTGGGGAGTGAGTGTGACAGACTGGGTGGGATATTAAAGGGTTTGGGGAGTGAGTGGGATCAGACTGGGTGGGATATTAAAGTGTTTGGGGAGTGAGTGTGACAGACTGGGTTGGATATTAAAGGGTTTGGGGAGTGAGTGTGACAGACTGGGTGGGATATTAAAGGGTTTGGGGAGTGAGTGTGACAGACTGGGTTGGATATTAAAGGGTTTGGGGAGTGAGTGTGACAGACAGGGTGGGATATTAAAGGGTTTGGGGAGTGAGTGTGACAGACTGGGTGGGATATTAAAGGGTTTGGGGAGTGAGTGGGATCAGACTGGGTGGGATATTAAAGTGTTTGGGGAGTGAGTGTGACAGACTGGGTGGGATATTAAAGGGTTTGGGGAGTGAGTGTGACAGACTGGGTGGGTTATTAAAGGGTTTGGGGAGTGAGTGGGATCAGACTGGGTGGGATATTAAAGGGTTTGGGGAGTGAGTGTGACAGACTGGGTGGGATATTAAAGGGTTTGGGGAGTGAGTGTGACAGACTGGGTGGGATATTAAAGGGTTTGGGGAGTGAGTGTGATCAGACTGGGTGGGATATTAAAGGGTTTGGGGAGTGAGTGGGATCAGACTGGGTGGGATATTAAAGGGTTTGGGGAGTGAGTGGGACAGACTGGGTGGGATATTAAAGGGTTTGGGGAGTGAGTGTGACAGACTGGGTGGGATATTAAAGGGTTTGGGGAGTGAGTGTGACAGACTGGGTGGGATATTAAAGTGTTTGGGGTGTGAGTGTGACAGACTGGGTGGGATATTAAAGGGTTTGGGGAGTGAGTGGGATCAGACTGGGTGGGATATTAAAGGGTTTGGGGAGTGAGTGTGACAGACTGGGTGGGATATTAAAGGGTTTGGGAGTGAGTGTGACAGACTGGGTGGGATATTAAAGGGTTTGGGGAGTGAGTGGGATCAGACTGGGTGGGATATTAAAGGGTTTGGGGAGTGAGTGTGACAGACTGGGTGGGATATTAAAGGGTTTGGGGAGTGAGTGTGACAGACTGGGTGGGATATTAAAGGGTTTGGGGAGTGAGTGGGATCAGACTGGGTGGGATATTAAAGGGTTTGGGGAGTGAGTGTGACAGACTGGGTGGGATATTAAAGGGTTTGGGGAGTGAGTGTGAACAGACTGGGTGGGATATTAAAGGGTTTGGGGAGTGAGTGTGACAGACTGGGTGGGATATTAAAGGGTTTGGGGAGTGAGTGTGACAGACTGGGTGGGATATTAAAGGGTTTGGGGAGTGAGTGTGATCTGTCTGGGTGGGATATTAAAGGGTTCGGGGAGTGAGTGTGACAGACTGGGTGGGATATTAAAGGGTTTGGGGAGTGAGTGGGATCAGACTGGGTGGGATATTAAAGGGTTTGGGGAGTGAGTGTGACAGACTGGGTGGGATATTAAAGGGTTTGGGGAGTGAGTGGGATCAGACTGGGTGGATATTAAAGGGTTTGGGGAGTGAGTGTGACAGACTGGGTGGGATATTAAAGGGTTGGGGAGTGAGTGTGACAGACTGGGTGGGATATTAAAGGGTTTGGGGAGTGAGTGTGACAGACTGGGTGGGATATTAAAGGGTTTGGGGAGTGAGTGTGACAGACTGGGTGGGATATTAAAGGGTTTGGGGAGTGAGTGTGACAGACTGGGTGGGATATTAAAGCTTTGGTGGAGTGAGTGTGACAGACTGGGTGGGATATTAAAGGGTTTGGGGAGTGAGTGTGACAGACTGGGTGGGATATTAAAGGGTTTGGGGAGTGAGTGTGACAGACTGGGTGGGATATTAAAGGGTTTGGGAGTGAGTGTGACAGACTGGGTGGGATATTAAAGGGTTTGGGGAGTGAGTGGGATCAGACTGGGTGGGATATTAAAGGGTTTGGGGAGTGAGTGTGAGAAACTGGGTGGGATATTAAAGGGTTTGGGAGTGAATGGGATCAGACTGTGTGGGATATTAAAGGGTTTGGGGAGTGAAGGGGTACAGACTGGGTGGGATATTAAAGGGTTTGGGGAGTGAGTGTGACAGACTGGGTGGGATATTAAAGGGTTTGGGGAGTGAGTGTGACAGACTGGGTGGGATATTAAAGGGTTTGGGGAGTGAGTGTGATCAGACTGGGTGGGATATTAAAGGGTTTGGGGAGTGAGTGTGACAGACTGGGTGGGATATTAAAGGGTTTGGGGAGTGAGTGGGATCAGACTGGGTGGGATATTAAAGGGTTTGGGGAGTGAGTGTGACAGACTGGGTGGGATATTAAAGGGTTTGGGGAGTGAGTGGGATCAGACTGGGTGGGATATTAAAGGGTTTGGGGAGTGAGTGTGACAGACTGGGTGGGATATTAATGGGTTTGGGGAGTGAGTGTGACAGACTGGGTGGGATATTAAAGTGTTTGGGGAGTGAGTGTGACAGACTGGGTGGGATATTAAAGGGTTTGGGGAGTGAGTGGGATCAGACTGGGTGGGATATTAAAGGGTTTGGGGAGTGAGTGTGACAGACTGGGTGGGATATTAAAGGGTTTGGGGAGTGAGTGTGACAGACTGGGTGGGATATTAAAGGGTTTGGGGAGTGAGTGTGACAGACTGGGTGGGATATTAAAGGGTTTGGGGAGTGAGTGGGATCAGACTGGGTGGGATATTAAAGGGTTTGGGGAGTGAGTGTGATCAGACTGGGTGGGATATTAAAGGGTTTGGGGAGTGAGTGTGACAGACTGGGTGGGATATTAAAGGGTTTGGGGAGTGAGTGGGTTCAGACTGGGTGGGATATTAAAGGGTTTGGGGAGTGAGTGTGACAGACTGGGTGGGATATTAAAGGGTTTGGGGAGTGAGTGTGACAGACTGGGTGGGATATTTAAGGGTTTGGGGAGTGAGTGTGACAGACTAGGTGGGATATTAAAGGGTTTGGGGAGTGAGGTTGACAGACTGGGTGGGATATTAAAGGGTTTGGGGAGTGAGTGGGTTCAGACTGGGTGGGATATTAAAGGGTTTGGGGAGTGAGTGTGACAGACTGGGTGGGATATTAAAGGGTTTGGGGAGTGAGTGTGACAGACTGGGTGGGATATTAAAGGGTTTGGGGAGTGAGTGTGACAGACTGGGTGGGATATTAAAGGGTTTGGGGAGTGAGTGGGATCAGACTGGGTGGGATATTAAAGTGTTTGGGGAGTGAGTGTGAAAATACTGGGTGGGATATTAAAGGGTTTGGGGAGTGAGTGTGACAGACTGGGTGGGATATTAAAGGGTTTGGGGAGTGAGTGGGATCAGACTGGGTGGGATATTAAAGGGTTTGGGGAGTGAGTGTGTCAGACTGGGTGGGATATTAAAGGGTTTGGGAAGTGAGTGTGACAGACTGGGTGGGATATTAAAGGGTTTGGGGAGTGAGTGTGACAGACTGGGTGGGATATTAAAGGGTTTGGGGAGTGAGTGGGTTCAGACTGGGTGGGATATTAAAGGGTTTGGGGAGTGAGTGTGACAGACTGGGTGGGATATTAAAGGGTTTGGGGAGTGAGTGTGACAGACTGGGTGGGATATTAAAGGGTTTGGGGAGTGAGTGTGACAGACTGGGTGGGATATTAAAGGGTTTGGGGAGTGAGTGGGATCAGACTGGGTGGGATATTAAAGGGTTTGGGGAGTGAGTGTGACAGACTGGGTGGGATATTAAAGGGTTTGGGGAGTGAGTGTGACAGACTGGGTGGGATATTAAAGGGTTTGGGGAGTGAGTGGGATCAGACTGGGTGGGATATTAAAGGGTTTGGGGAGTGAGTGTGACAGACTGGGTGGGATATTAAAGGGTTTGGTGAGTGAGTGTGATCTGACTGGGTGGGATATTAAAGGGTTTGGGGAGTGAGTGTGATCAGACTGTGTGGGATATTAAATGGTTTGGGAAGTGAGTGTGACAGCCTGGGTGGGATATTAAAGGGTTTGGGGAGTGAGTGTGATCAGACTGGGTGGGATATTAAAGGGTTTGGGGAGTGAGTGTGACAGACTGGGTGGGATATTAAAGGGTTTGGGGAGTGAGTGTGACAGACTGGGTGGGATATTAAAGGGTTTGGGGAGTGAGTGTGACAGACTGGGTGGGATATTAAAGGGTTTGGGGAGTGAGTGTGACAGACTGGGTGGGATATTAAAGGGTTTGGGGAGTGAGTGTGATCAGACTGGGTGGGATATTAAAGGGTTTGGGGAGTGAGTGTGACAGACTGGGTGGGATATTAAAGGGTTTGGGGAGTGAGTGTGACAGACTGGGTGGGATATTAAAGGGTTTGGGGAGTGAGTGTGACAGACTGGGTGGGATATTAAAGGGTTTGTGGAGTGAGTGTGACAGACTGGGTGGGATATTAAAGGGTTTGGGGAGTGAGTGTGACAGACTGGGTGGGATATTAAAGGGTTTGGGGAGTGAGTGTGACAGACTGGGTGGGATATTAAAGGGTTTGGGAGTGAGTGGGATCAGACTGGGTGGGATATTAAAGGGTTTGGGGAGTGAGTGGGATCAGACTGGGTGGGATATTAAAGGGTTTGGGGAGTGAGTGTGACAGACTGGGTGGGATATTAAAGGGTTTGGGGAGTGAGTGTGACAGACTGGGTGGGATATTAAAGGGTTTGGGGAGTGAGTGTGACAGACTGGGTGGGATATTAAAGGGTTTGGGGAGTGAGTGGGATCAGACTGGGTGGGATATTAAAGGGTTTGGGGAGTGAGTGTGACAGACTGGGTGGGATATTAAAGGGTTTGGGGAGTGAGTGTGATCAGACTGGGTGGGATATTAAAGGGTTTGGGGAGTGAGTGTGATCAGACTGGGTGGGATATTAAAGGGTTTGGGGAGTGAGTGGGATCAGACTGGGTGGGATATTAAAGGGTTTGGGGAGTGAGTGTGACAGACTGGGTGGGATATTAAAGGGTTTGGGGAGTGAGTGTGACAGACTGGGTGGGATATTAAAGGGTTTGGGGAGTGAGTGTGACAGACTGGGTGGGATATTAAAGGGTTTGGGGAGTGAGTGTGACAGACTGGGTGGGATATTAAAGGGTTTGGGGAGTGAGTGTGACAGACTGGGTGGGATATTAAAGGGTTTGGGGAGTGAGTGTGACAGACTGGGTGGGATATTAAAGGGTTTGGGGAGTGAGTGTGACAGACTGGGTGGGATATTAAAGTGTTTGGGGAGTGAGTGTGACAGACTGGGTGGGATATTAAAGGGTTTGGGGAGTGCGTGTGACAGACTGGGTGGGATATTAAAGGGTTTGGGGAGTGAGTGGGATCAGACTGGGTGGGATATTAAAGGGTTTGGGGAGTGAGTGTGACAGACTGGGTGGGATATTAAAGGGTTTGGGGAGTGAGTGTGACAGACTGGGTGGGATATTAAAGGGTTTGGGGAGTGAGTGGGACAGACTGGGTGGGATATTAAAGGGTTTGGGAGTGAGTGTGACAGACTGGGTGGGATATTAAAGGGTTTGGGGAGTGAGTGTGACAGACTGGGTGGGATATTAAAGGGTTTGGGGAGTGAGTGTGACAGACTGGGTGGGATATTAAAGGGTTTGGGGAGTGAGTGGGATCAGACTGGGTGGGATATTAAAGGGTTTGGGGAGTGAGTGTGACAGACTGGGTGGGATATTAAAGGGTTTGGGGAGTGAGTGTGACAGACTGGGTGGGATATTAAAGGGTTTGGGGAGTGAGTGTGACAGACTGGGTAGATATTAAAGGGTTTGGGGAATGAGTGTGACAGACTGGGTGGGATATTAAAGGGTTTGGGGAGTGAGTGTGACAGACTGGGTGGGATATTAAAGGGTTTGGGGAGTGAGTGGGATCAGACTGGGTGGGATATTAAAGGGTTTGGGGAGTGAGTGTGATCAGACTGGGTGGGATATTAAAGGGTTTGGGGAGTGAGTGTGACAGACTGGGTGGGATATTAAAGGGTTTGGGGAGTGAGTGTGACAGACTGGGTGGGATATTAAAGGGTTTGGGGAGTGAGTGTGACAGACTGGGTGGGATATTAAAGGGTTTGGGGAGTGAGTGTGACAGACTGGGTGGGATATTAAAGGGTTTGGGGAGTGAGTGTGACAGACTGGGTGGGATATTAAAGGGTTTGGGGAGTGAGTGTGATCAGACTGGGTGGGATATTAAAGGGTTTGGGAGTGAGTGTGACAGACTGGGTGGGATATTAAAGGGTTTGGGGAGTGAGTGTGACAGACTGCGTGGGATATTAAAGGGTTTGGGGAGTGAGTGTGACAGACTGGGTGGGATATTAAAGGGTTTGGGGACTGAGTGTGACAGACTGGGTGGGATATTAAAGGGTTTGGGGAGTGAGTGTGTCAGACTGGGTGGGATATTAAAGGGTTTGGGGAGTGAGTGTGACAGACTGGGTGGGATATTAAAGGGTTTGGGGAGTGAGTGTGACAGACTGGGTGGGATATTAAAGGGTTTGGGGAGTGAGTGTGACAGACTGGGTGGGATATTAAAGGGTTTGGGGAGTGAGTGTGACAGACTGGGTGGGATATTAAAGGGTTTGGGGAGTGAGTGTGACAGACTGGGTGGGATATTAAAGGGTTTGGGGAGTGAGTGTGACAGACTGGGTGGGATATTAAAGGGTTTGGGGAGTGAGTGTGACAGACTGGGTGGGATATTAAAGGGTTTGGGGAGTGAGTGTGACAGACTGGGTGGGATATTAAAGGGTTTGGGGAGTGAGTGTGACAGACTGGGTGGGATATTAAAGGGTTTGGGGAGTGAGTGTGATCAGACTGGGTGGGATATTAAAGGGTTTGGGGAGTGAGTGTGACAGACTGGGTGGGATATTAAAGGGTTTGGGGAGTGAGTGTGACAGACTGGGTGGGATATTAAAGGGTTTGGGGAGTGAGTGTGACAGACTGGGTGGGATATTAAAGGGTTTGGGGAGTGAGTGTGACAGACAGAGTGGGATATTAAAGGGTTTGGGGAGGGAGTGTGACAGAGTGGGTGGGATATTAAAGGGTTTGGGGAGTGAGTGTGATCAGACTGGGTGGGATATTAAAGGGTTTGGGGAGTGAGTGGGATCAGACTGGGTGGGATAGTCAACGGTTTGGAGAGTTGAGTGTGACAGACTGGGTGTGATATTAAAGGGTTTGGGGAGTGAGTGTGACAGACTGGGTGGGATATTAAAGGGTTTGGGGAGTGAGTGGGATCAGACTGGGTGGGATATTAAAGGGTTTGGGGAGTGAGTGTGACAGACTGGGTGGGATATTAAAGGGTTTGGGGAGTGAGTGTGATCAGACTGGGTGGGATATTAAAGGGTTTGGGGAGTGAGTGGGATCAGACTGGGTGGGATATTAAAGGGTTTGGGGAGTGAGTGTGACAGACTGGGTGGGATATTAAAGGGTTTGGGGAGTGAGTGTGACAGACTGGGTGGGATATTAAAGGGTTTGGGGAGTGAGTGTGACAGACTGGGTGGGATATTAAAGGATTTGGGGAGTGAGTGTGACAGACTGGGTGGGATATTAAAGGGTTTGGGGAGTGAGTGTGACAGACTGGGTGGGATATTAAAGGGTTTGGGGAGTGAGTGTGACAGACTGGGTGGGATATTAAAGGGTTTGGGGAGTGAGTGTGACAGACTGGGTGGGATATTAAAGGGTTTGGGGAGTGAGTGTGACAGACTGGGTGGGATATTAAAGGGTTTGGGGAGTGAGTGTGACAGACTGGGTGGGATATTAAAGGGTTTGGGGAGTGAGTGTGACAGACTGGGTGGGATATTAAAGGGTTTGGGGAGTGAGTGTGACAGACTGGGTGGGATATTAAAGGGTTTGGGGAGTGAGTGTGACAGACTGGGTGGGATATTAAAGGGTTTGGGGAGTGAGTGTGACAGACTGGGTGGGATATTAAAGGGTTTGGGGAGTGAGTGTGACAGACTGGGTGGGATATTAAAGGGTTTGGGGAGTGAGTGTGACAGACTGGGTGGGATATTAAAGGGTTTGGGGAGTGAGTGTGACAGACTGGGTGGGATATTAAAGGGTTTGGGGAGTGAGTGTGACAGACTGGGTGGGATATTAAAGGGTTTGGGGAGTGAGTGTGACAGACTGGGTGGGATATTAAAGGGTTTGGGGAGTGAGTGTGACAGACTGGGTGGGATATTAAAGGGTTTGGGGAGTGAGTGTGACAGACTGGGTGGGATATTAAAGGGTTTGGGGAGTGAGTGTGACAGACTGGGTGGGATATTAAAGGGTTTGGGGAGTGAGTGTGACAGACTGGGTGGGATATTAAAGGGTTTGGGGAGTGAGTGGGATAAGAATGGGTGGGATATTAAAGGGTTTGGGGAGTGAGTGTGACAGACTGGGTGGGATATTAAAGGGTTTGGGGAGTGAGTGGGATCAGACTGGGTGGGATATTAAAGAGTTTGAGGAGTGAGTGGATCAGACTGGGTGGGATATTAAAGGGTTTGGGGAGTGAGTGTGACAGACTGGGTGGGATATTAAAGGGTTTGGGGAGTGAGTGTGATCAGACTGGGTGGGATATTAAAGGGTTTGGGGAGTGAGTGTGACAGACTGGGTGGGATATTAAAGGGTTTGGGGAGTGAGTGTGACAGACTGGGTGGGATATTAAAGGGTTTGGGGAGTGAGTGTGACAGACTGGGTGGGATATTAAAGGGTTTGGGGGAGTGAGTGTGACAGACTGGGTGGGATATTAAAGGGTTTGGAGAATGTGTGTGACAGACTGGGTGGGATATTAAAGGGTTTGGGGAGTGTGTGTGACAGACTGGGTGGGATATTAAAGGGTTTGGGGAGTGAGTGTGACAGACTGGGTGGGATATTAAAGGGTTTGGGGAGTGAGTGTGACAGACTGGGTGGGATATTAAAGGGTTTGGGGAGTGAGTGGTATCAGACTGGGTGGGATATTTAAGGGTTTGGGGAGTGAGTGTGACAGACTGGGTGGGATATTAAAGGGTTTGGGGAGTGAGTGTGACAGACTGGGTGGGATATTAAAGGGTTTGGGGAGTGAGTGTGACAGACTGGGTGGGATATTAAAGGGTTTGGGGAGTGAGTGTGACAGACTGGGTGGGATATTAAAGGGTTTGGGGAGTGAGTGTGACAGACTGGGTGGGATATTAAAGGGTTTGGGGAGTGAGTGTGACAGACTGGGTGGGATATTAAAGGGTTTGGGGAGTGAGTGTGACAGACTGGGTGGGATATTAAAGGGTTTGGGGAGTGAGTGTGACAGACTGGGTGGGATATTAAAGGGTTTGGGGAGTGAGTGTGACAGACTGGGTGGGATATTAAAGGGTTTGGGGAGTGAGTGTGATCAGACTGGGTGGGATATTAAAGGGTTTGGGGAGTGAGTGTGACAGACTGGGTGGGATATTAAAGGGTTTGGGGAGTGAGTGTGACAGACTGGGTGGGATATTAAAGGGTTTGGGGAGTGAGTGTGACAGACTGGGTGGGATATTAAAGAGTTTGGGGACTGAGTGTATCAGACTGGGTGGGATATTAAAGGGTTTGGGGAGTGAGTGTGACAGACTGGGTGGGATATTAAAGGGTTTGGGGAGTGAGTGGGACAGACTGGGTGGGATATTAAAGGGTTTGGGGAGTGAGTGGGATCAGACTGGGTGGGATATTAAAGGGTTTGGGGAGTGAGTGTGACAGACTGGGTGGGATATTAAAGGGTTTGGGGAGTGAGTGTGACAGACTGGGTGGGATATTAAAGGGTTTGGGGAGTGAGTGTGACAGACTGGTGGGATATTAAAGGGTTTGGGGAGTGAGTGGGACAGACTGGGTGGGATATTAAAGGGTTTGGGGAGTGAGTGTGACAGACTGGTTGGGATATTAAAGGGTTTGGGGAGTGAGTGTGATCAGACTGGGTGGGATATTAAAGGGTTTGGGGAGTGAGTGTGACAGACTGGGTGGGATATTAAAGGGTTTGGGGAGTGAGTGGGATCAGACTGGGTGGGATATTAAAGGGTTTGGGGAGTGAGTGTGACAGACTGGGTGGGATATTAAAGGGTTTGGGGAGTGAGTGTGATCAGACTGGGTGGGATATTAAAGGGTTTGGGGAGTGAGTGTGACAGACTGGGTGGGATATTAAAGGGTTTGGGGAGTGAGTGTGACAGACTGGGTGGGATATTAAAGGGTTTGGGGAGTGAGTGGGACAGACTGGGTGGGATATTAAAGGGTTTGGGGAGTGAGTGTGACAGACTGGGTGGGATATTAAAGGGTTTGGGGAGTGAGTGTGATCAGACTGGGTGGGATATTAAAGGGTTTGGGGAGTGAGTGTGACAGACTGGGTGGGATATTAAAGGGTTTGGGGAGTGAGTGTGACAGACTGGGTGGGATATTAAAGGGTTTGGGGAGTGAGTGGGATCAGACTGGGTGGGATATTAAAGGGTTTGGGGAGTGAGTGGATCAGACTGGGTGGGATATTAAAGGGTTTGGGGAGTGAGTGGGATCAGACTGGGTGGGATATTAAAGGGTTTGGGGAGTGAGTGTGACAGACTGGGTGGGATATTAAAGGGTTTGGGGAGTGAGTGTGACAGACTGGGTGGGATATTAAAGGGTTTGGGGAGTGAGTGTGACAGACTGGGTGGGATATTAAAGGGTTTGGGGAGTGAGTGTGACAGACTGGGTGGGATATTAAAGGGTTTGGGGAGTGAGTGTGACAGACTGGGTGGGATATTAAAGGGTTTGGGGAGTGAGTGGGATCAGACTGGGTGGGATATTAAAGGGTTTGGGGAGTGAGTGTGACAGACTGGGTGGGATATTAAAGGGTTTGGGGGAGTGAGTGTGACAGACTGGGTGGGATATTAAAGGGTTTGGGGAGTGAGTGTGACAGACTGGGTGGGATATTAAAGGGTTTGGGGAGTGAGTGGGATCAGACTGGGTGGATATTAAAGGGTTTGGGGAGTGAGTGTGACAGACTGGGTGGGATATTAAAGGGTTTGGGGAGTGAGTGTGACAGACTGGGTGGGATATTAAAGGGTTTGGGGAGTGAGTGTGACAGACTGGGTGGGATATTAAAGGGTTTGGGGAGTGAGTGTGATCAGACTGGGTGGGATATTAAAGGGTTTGTGGAGTGAGTGTGACAGACTGGGTGGGATATTAAAGGGTTTGGGGAGTGAGTGTGACAGACTGGGTGGGATATTAAAGGGTTTGGGGAGTGAGTGTGACAGACTGGGTGGGATATTAAAGGGTTTGGGGAGTGAGTGTGATCAGACTGGGTGGGATATTAAAGGGTTTGGGGAGTGAGTGGGATCAGACTGGGTGGGATATTAAAGGGTTTTGGGGAGTGAGTGTGACAGACTGGGTGGGATATTAAAGGGTTTGGGGAGTGAGTGTGACAGACTGGGTGGGATATTAAAGGGTTTGGGGAGTGAGTGTGATCAGACTGGGTGGGATATTAAAGGGTTTGGGGAGTGAGTGTGACAGACTGGGTGGGATATTAAAGGGTTTGGGGAGTGAGTGTGACAGACTGGGTGGGATATTAAAGGGTTTGGGGAGTGAGTGTGACAGACTGGGTGGGATATTAAAGGGTTTGGGGAGTGAGTGTGACAGACTGGGTGGGATATTAAAGGGTTTGGGGAGTGAGTGGTTCAGACTGGGTGGGATATTAAAGGGTTTGGGAGTGAGTGGGATCAGACTGGGTGGGATATTAAAGGGTTTGGGGAGTGAGTGTGACAGACTGGGTGGGATATTAAAGGGTTTGGGGAGTGATTGGAATCAGACTGGGTGGGATATTAAAGGGTTTGGGGATTGAGTGTGACAGACTGTGTGGGATTTTAAAGGGTGTGTGGAGTGAGTGTGATCAGACTGGGTGGGATATTAAAGGGTTTGGGAGTGAGTGTGACAGACTGGGTGGGATATTAAAGGGTTTGGGAGTGAGGTGGGATCAGACTGGGTGGGATATTAAAGGGTTTGGGGACTGAGTGTGATAGACTGGATGGGATATTAAAGGGTTGGGGAGTGAGTGTGTCAGACTGGGTGGGATATTAAAGGGTTTGGGGAGTGAGTGGGATCAGACTGGGTGGGATATTAAAGGGTTTGGGGAGTGAGTGTGACAGACTGGGTGGGATATTAAAGGGTTTGGGGAGTGAGTGTGACAGACTGGGTGGGATATTAAAGGGTTTGGGGAGTGAGTGTGACAGACTGGGTGGGATATTAAAGGGTTTGGGGAGTGAGTGTGATCAGACTGGGTGGGATATTAAAGGGTTTGGGGAGTGAGTGTGACAGACTGGGTGGGATATTAAAGGGTTTGGGGAGTGAGTGTGACAGACTGGGTGGGATATTAAAGGGTTTGGGGAGTGAGTGTGACAGACTGGGTGGGATATTAAAGGGTTTGGGGAGTGAGTGTGATCAGACTGGGTGGGATATTAAAGGGTTTGGGGAGTGAGTGTGACAGACTGGGTGGGATATTAAAGGGTTTGGGGAGTGAGTGTGACAGACTGGGTGGGATATTAAAGGGTTTGGGGAGTGAGTGTGACAGACTGGGTGGGATATTAAAGGGTTTGGGGAGTGAGTGTGACAGACTGGGTGGGATATTAAAGGGTTTGGGGAGTGAGTGTGACAGACTGGGTGGGATATTAAAGGGTTTGGGGAGTGAGTGTGACAGACTGGGTGGGATATTAAAGGGTTTGTGGAGTGAGTGTGACAGACTGGGTGGGATATTAAAGGGTTTGGGGAGTGAGTGAGACAGACTGGGTGGGATATTAAAGGCTTGGGGAGTGAGTGAGATCAGACTGGGTGGGATATTAAAGGGTTTGGGGAGTGAGTGTGACAGACTGGGTGGGATATTAAAGGGTTTGGGGAGTGAGTGTGACAGACTGGGTGGGATATTAAAGGCTTGGGGAGTGAGTGTGATCAGACTGGGTGGGATATTAAAGGGTTTGGGGAGTGAGTGTGACAGACTGGGTGGGATAGTAAAGGGTTTGGGGAGTGAGTGTGACAGACTGGGTGGGATATTAAAGCTTTTGGGGAGTGAGTGTGACAGACTGGATGGGATATTAACGGGTTTGGGGAGTCAGTGTGACAGACTGGGTGGGATATTAAAGGGTTTGGGGAGTGAGTGTGAAAGACTGGGTGGGATATTAAAGGGTTTGGGGAGTGAGTGTGATCAGACTGGGTGGGATATTAAAGGGTTTGGGGAGTGAGTGTGACAGACTGGTTGGGATATTAAAGGGTTTGGGGAGTGAGTGTGACAGACTGGGTGGGATATTAAAGGGTTTGGGGAGTGAGTGTGACAGACTGGGTGGGATATTAAAGTTTGGGGAGTGAGTGTGACAGACTGGTTGGGATATTAAAGGGTTTGGGGAGTGAGTGTGACAGACTGGGTGGGATATTAAAGGGTTTGGGGAGTGAGTGTGACAGACTGGGTGGGATATTAAAGGGTTTGGGGAGTGAGTGTGACAGACTGGGTGGGATATTAAAGGGTTTGGGGAGTGAGTGTGACAGACTGGGTGGGATATTAAAGGGTTTGGGGAGTGAGTGTGACAGACTGGGTGGGATATTAAAGGGTTTGGGGGAGTGAGTGTGATCAGACTGGGTGGGATATTAAAGGGTTTGGGGAGTGAGTGGGATCAGACTGGGTGGGATATTAAAGGGTTTGGGGAGTGAGTGTGACAGACTGGGTGGGATATTAAAGGGTTTGGGGAGTGAGTGTGACAGACTGGGTGGGATATTAAAGGGTTTGGGGAGTGAGTGTGACAGACTGGGTGGGATATTAAAGGGTTTGGGGAGTGAGTGTGACAGACTGGGTGGGATATTAAAGGGTTTGGGGAGTGAGTGGGATCAGACTGGGTGGGATATTAAAGGGTTTGGGGAGTGAGTGTGACAGACTGGGTGGGATATTAAAGGGTTTGGGGAGTGAGTGTGATCAGCCTTGGTGGGATATTAAAGGGTTTGGGGAGTGAGTGTGACAGACTGGGTGGGATATTAAAGGGTTTGGGGAGTGAGTGGGATCAGACTGGGTGGGATATTAAAGGGTTTGTGGAGTGAGTGTGACAGACTGGGTGGGATATTAAAGGGTTTGGGGACTGAGTGTGACAGACTGGGTGGGATATTAAAGGGTTTGGGGAGTGAGTGTGGCAGACTGGGTGGGATATTAAAGGGTTTGGGGAGTGAGTGTGACATACTGGGTGGGGATATTAAAGGTGTTTGGGGAGTGAGGTGTGACAGACTGGGTGGGAGTATTAAAGGGTTTGGGGAGTGAGTGTGACAGAACGGGTGGGATATTAAAGGGTATGGGGAGTGAGTTTGACAGACTGGGTGGGATATTTAAGGTTTGGGGAGTGAGTGTGATCAGACTGGGTGGATATTAAAGGGTTTGGGGAGTGAGTGGATCAGACTGGGTGGGATATTAAAGGGTTTGTGGAGTGAGTGGGATCAGACTGTTGGGGATATTAATGGGTTTGGGGAGTGAGTGGGATCAGACTGGGTGGATATTAAAGGGTTGGGGAGTAAGTGTGACAGACTGGGTCGGATATTCAAGTGGTTTGGGGAGTGAGTGTGACAGACGTGGAGGGATATTACAGGGTTTGGGGAGTGAGTGTGACAAACTGGGTGGGATTACGAGGTTTGGGGAGTGAGTGTGACAGACTGGGTGGGATATTAAAGGGTTTGGGGAGTGAGTGTGATCAGACTGGGTGGGATATTAAAGGGTTTGGGGGAGTGAGTGTGACAGACTGGGTGGGATATTAAAGGGTTTGGGGAGTGAGTGTGACAGACTGGGTGGGATATTAAAGGGTTTGGGAGTGAGTGGGATCAGACTGGGTGGGATATTAAAGGGTTTGGGGAGTGAGTGTGATCAGACTGGGTGGGATATTAAAGGGTTTGGGGAGTGAGTGTGACAGACTGGGTGGGATATTAAAGGGTTTGGGGAGTGAGTGTGACAGACTGGGTGGGATATTAAAGGGTTTGGGGAGTGAGTGTGACAGACTGGGTGGGATATTAAAGGGTTTGGGGAGTGAGTGTGACAGACTGGGTGGGATATTAAAGGGTTTGGGGAGTGAGTGTGATCAGACTGGGTGGGAATTACAGGGTTTGGGGAGAGAGTGTGATAACACTGGGTGGGATATTAAAGGGTTTGGGGAGTTAGTGTGACAGACTGGGTGGGATATTAAAGGGTTTGGGGAGTGAGTGTGACAGACTGGGTGGGATATTAAAGGCTTGGGGAGTGAGTGAGACAGACTGGGTGGGATATTAAAGGGTTTGGGGAGTGAGTGTGACAGACTGGGTGGGATATTAAAGGGTTTGGGGAGTGAGTGTGACAGACTGGGTGGGATATTAAAGGGTTTGGGGAGTGAGTGTGACAGACTGGGTGGGATATTAAAGGGTTTGGGGAGTGAGTGTAACAGACTGGGTGGGATATTAAATGATTTGGGGAGTGAGTGTGACCGACTGGGTGGGATATTAAGGCGTTTGGGGAATGAGTGGGATCAGACTGGGTGGGATATTAAAGGGTTTGGGGAGTGAGTGTGACAGACTGGGTGGGATATTTAAGGGTTTGGGGAGTGAGTGGGATCAGACTGGGTGGTATTTTAAAGGGTATGGGGAGTGAGTTTGACAGACTGGGTGGGATATTAAAGGGTTTGGGGAGTGAGTGGGATCAGACTGGGAGGGATATTAAAGGGTTTGGGGAGTGAGTGGGATCAGACTGGGTGGGATATTAAAGGGTTTGGGGAGTGAGTGTGATCAGACTGGGTGGGATATTAAAGGGTTTGGGGAATGTGTGTGACAGACTGGGTGGGACATTAAAGGGTTCAGGGAGTGAGTGTGACAGACTGGGTGGGATATTAAAGTGTTTGGGGAGTGAGTGGGATCAGACTGGTGGGATATTAAAGGGTTTGGGGAGTGAGTGTGACAGACTGGGTGGGATATTAAAGGGTTTGGGGAGTGAGTGTGACAGACTGGGTGGGATATTAAAGGGTTTGGGGAGTGAGTGTGACAGACTGGGTGGGATATTAAAGGGTTTGGGGAGTGAGTGTGACAGACTGGGTGGGATATTAAAGGGTTTGGGGAGTGAGTGTGACAGACTGGGTGGGATATTAAAGGGTTTGGGGAGTGAGTGTGACAGACTGGGTGGGATATTAAAGGGTTTGGGGAGTGAGTGTGACAGACTGGGTGGGATATTAAAGGGTTTGGGGAGTGAGTGTGACAGACTGGGTGGGATATTAAAGGGTTTGGGGAGTGAGTGTGACAGACTGGGTGGGATATTAAAGGGTTTGGGGAGTGAGTGTGACAGACTGGGTGGGATATTAAAGGGTTTGGGGAGTGAGTGTGACAGACTGGGTGGGATATTAAAGGGTTTGGGGAGTGAGTGTGACAGACTGGGTGGGATATTAAAGGGTTTGGGGAGTGAGTGTGACAGACTGGGTGGGATATTAAAGGGTTTGGGAAGTGAGTGTGACAGACTGGGTGGGATATTAAAGGGTTTGGGGAGTGAGTGTGACAGACTGGGTGGGATATTAAAGGGTTTGGGGAGTGAGTGTGACAGACTGGGTGAAATATTAAAGGGTTTGGGGAGTGAGTGTGACAGACTGGGTGGGATATTAAAGGGTTTGGGGAGTGAGTGTGACAGACTGGGTGGGATATTAAAGGGTTTGGGGAGTGAGTGTGACAGACTGGGTGGGATATTAAAGGGTTTGGGGAGTGAGTGTGACAGACTGGGTGGGATATTAAAGGGTTTGGGGAGTGAGTGTGACAGACTGGGTGGGATATTAAAGGGTTTGGGGAGTGAGTGTGACAGACTGGGTGGGATATTAAAGGGTTTGGGGAGTGAGTGTGACAGACTGGGTGGGATATTAAAGGGTTTGGGGAGTGAGTGTGACAGACTGGGTGGGATATTAAAGGGTTTGGGGAGTGAGTGTGACAGACTGGGTGGGATATTAAAGGGTTTGGGGAGTGAGTGTGACAGACTGGGTGGGATATTAAAGGGTTTGGGGAGTGAGTGTGACAGACTGGGTGGGATATTAAAGGGTTTGGGGAGTGAGTGTGACAGACTGGGTGGGATATTAAAGGGTTTGGGGAGTGAGTGTGACAGACTGGGTGGGATATTAAAGGGTTTGGGGAGTGAGTGTGACAGACTGGGTGGGATATTAAAGGGTTTGGGGAGTGAGTGTGACAGACTGGGTGGGATATTAAAGGGTTTGGGGAGTGAGTGTGACAGACTGGGTGGGATATTAAAGGGTTTGGGGAGTGAGTGTGACAGACTGGGTGGGATATTAAAGGGTTTGGGGAGTGAGTGTGACAGACTGGGTGGGATATTAAAGGGTTTGGGGAGTGAGTGTGACAGACTGGGTGGGATATTAAAGGGTTTGGGGAGTGAGTGTGACAGACTGGGTGGGATATTAAAGGGTTTGGGGAGTGAGTGTGACAGACTGGGTGGGATATTAAAGGGTTTGGGGAGTGAGTGTGACAGACTGGGTGGGATATTAAAGGGTTTGGGGAGTGAGTGTGACAGACTGGGTGGGATATTAAAGGGTTTGGGGAGTGAGTGTGACAGACTGGGTGGGATATTAAAGGGTTTGGGGAGTGAGTGTGACAGACTGGGTGGGATATTAAAGGGTTTGGGGAGTGAGTGTGACAGACTGGGTGGGATATTAAAGGGTTTGGGGAGTGAGTGTGACAGACTGGGTGGGATATTAAAGGGTTTGGGGAGTGAGTGTGACAGACTGGGTGGGATATTAAAGGGTTTGGGGAGTGAGTGTGACAGACTGGGTGGGATATTAAAGGGTTTGGGGAGTGAGTGTGACAGACTGGGTGGGATATTAAAGGGTTTGGGGAGTGAGTGTGACAGACTGGGTGGGATATTAAAGGGTTTGGGGAGTGAGTGTGACAGACTGGGTGGGATATTAAAGGGTTTGGGGAGTGAGTGTGACAGACTGGGTGGGATATTAAAGGGTTTGGGGAGTGAGTGTGACAGACTGGGTGGGATATTAAAGGGTTTGGGGAGTGAGTGTGACAGACTGGGTGGGATATTAAAGGGTTTGGGGAGTGAGTGTGACAGACTGGGTGGGATATTAAAGGGTTTGGGGAGTGAGTGTGACAGACTGGGTGGGATATTAAAGGGTTTGGGGAGTGAGTGTGACAGACTGGGTGGGATATTAAAGGGTTTGGGGAGTGAGTGTGACAGACTGGGTGGGATATTAAAGGGTTTGGGGAGTGAGTGTGACAGACTGGGTGGGATATTAAAGGGTTTGGGGAGTGAGTGTGACAGACTGGGTGGGATATTAAAGGGTTTGGGGAGTGAGTGTGACAGACTGGGTGGGATATTAAAGGGTTTGGGGAGTGAGTGGGATCAGAATGGGTGGGATATTAAAGAATTTGTGGAATGAGTGTGACAGACTGGGTGGGATATTAAAGGGTTTGGGGAGTGAGTGTGACTTAGTGGGTGGGATATTATAGGGTTTGGGGAGTGAGTGTGACAGACTGGGTGGGATATTAAAGGGTTTTGGGAGTGAGTGTGACAGACTGGGTGGGATATTAAAGGGTTTGGGGAGTGAGTGTGACAGACTGGGTGGGATATTAAAGGGTTTGGGGAGTGAGTGTGACAGACTGGGTGGGATATTAAAGGGTTTGGGGAGTGAGTGTGACAGACTGGGTGGGATATTAAAGGGTTTGGGGAGTGAGTGTGACAGACTGGGTGGGATATTAAAGGGTTTGGGGAGTGAGTGTGACAGACTGGGTGGGATATTAAAGGGTTTGGGGAGTGAGTGTGACAGACTGGGTGGGATATTAAAGGGTTTGGGGAGTGAGTGTGACAGACTGGGTGGGATATTAAAGGGTTTGGGGAGTGAGTGTGACAGACTGGGTGGGATATTAAAGGGTTTGGGGAGTGAGTGTGACAGACTGGGTGGGATATTAAAGGGTTTGGGGAGTGAGTGTGACAGACTGGGTGGGATATTAAAGGGTTTGGGGAGTGAGTGTGACAGACTGGGTGGGATATTAAAGGGTTTGGGGAGTGAGTGTGACAGACTGGGTGGGATATTAAAGGGTTTGGGGAGTGAGTGTGACAGACTGGGTGGGATATTAAAGGGTTTGGGGAGTGAGTGTGACAGACTGGGTGGGATATTAAAGGGTTTGGGGAGTGAGTGTGACAGACTGGGTGGGATATTAAAGGGTTTGGGGAGTGAGTGTGACAGACTGGGTGGGATATTAAAGGGTTTGGGGAGTGAGTGTGACAGACTGGGTGGGATATTAAAGGGTTTGGGGAGTGAGTGTGACAGACTGGGTGGGATATTAAAGGGTTTGGGGAGTGAGTGTGACAGACTGGGTGGGATATTAAAGGGTTTGGGGAGTGAGTGTGACAGACTGGGTGGGATATTAAAGGGTTTGGGGAGTGAGTGTGACAGACTGGGTGGGATATTAAAGGGTTTGGGGAGTGAGTGTGACAGACTGGGTGGGATATTAAAGGGTTTGGGGAGTGAGTGTGACAGACTGGGTGGGATATTAAAGGGTTTGGGGAGTGAGTGTGACAGACTGGGTGGGATATTAAAGGGTTTGGGGAGTGAGTGTGACAGACTGGGTGGGATATTAAAGGGTTTGGGGAGTGAGTGTGACAGACTGGGTGGGATATTAAAGGGTTTGGGGAGTGAGTGTGACAGACTGGGTGGGATATTAAAGGGTTTGGGGAGTGAGTGTGACAGACTGGGTGGGATATTAAAGGGTTTGGGGAGTGAGTGTGACAGACTGGGTGGGATATTAAAGGGTTTGGGGAGTGAGTGTGACAGACTGGGTGGGATATTAAAGGGTTTGGGGAGTGAGTGTGACAGACTGGGTGGGATATTAAAGGGTTTGGGGAGTGAGTGTGACAGACTGGGTGGGATATTAAAGGGTTTGGGGAGTGAGTGTGACAGACTGGGTGGGATATTAAAGGGTTTGGGGAGTGAGTGTGACAGACTGGGTGGGATATTAAAGGGTTTGGGGAGTGAGTGTGACAGACTGGGTGGGATATTAAAGGGTTTGGGGAGTGAGTGTGACAGACTGGGTGGGATATTAAAGGGTTTGGGGAGTGAGTGTGACAGACTGGGTGGGATATTAAAGGGTTTGGGGAGTGAGTGTGACAGACTGGGTGGGATATTAAAGGGTTTGGGGAGTGAGTGTGACAGACTGGGTGGGATATTAAAGGGTTTGGGGAGTGAGTGTGACAGACTGGGTGGGATATTAAAGGGTTTGGGGAGTGAGTGTGACAGACTGGGTGGGATATTAAAGGGTTTGGGGAGTGAGTGTGACAGACTGGGTGGGATATTAAAGGGTTTGGGGAGTGAGTGTGACAGACTGGGTGGGATATTAAAGGGTTTGGGGAGTGAGTGTGACAGACTGGGTGGGATATTAAAGGGTTTGGGGAGTGAGTGTGACAGACTGGGTGGGATATTAAAGGGTTTGGGGAGTGAGTGTGACAGACTGGGTGGGATATTAAAGGGTTTGGGGAGTGAGTGTGACAGACTGGGTGGGATATTAAAGGGTTTGGGGAGTGAGTGTGACAGACTGGGTGGGATATTAAAGGGTTTGGGGAGTGAGTGTGACAGACTGGGTGGGATATTAAAGGGTTTGGGGAGTGAGTGTGACAGACTGGGTGGGATATTAAAGGGTTTGGGGAGTGAGTGTGACAGACTGGGTGGGATATTAAAGGGTTTGGGGAGTGAGTGTGACAGACTGGGTGGGATATTAAAGGGTTTGGGGAGTGAGTGTGACAGACTGGGTGGGATATTAAAGGGTTTGGGGAGTGAGTGTGACAGACTGGGTGGGATATTAAAGGGTTTGGGGAGTGAGTGTGACAGACTGGGTGGGATATTAAAGGGTTTGGGGAGTGAGTGTGACAGACTGGGTGGGATATTAAAGGGTTTGGGGAGTGAGTGTGACAGACTGGGTGGGATATTAAAGGGTTTGGGGAGTGAGTGTGACAGACTGGGTGGGATATTAAAGGGTTTGGGGAGTGAGTGTGACAGACTGGGTGGGATATTAAAGGGTTTGGGGAGTGAGTGTGACAGACTGGGTGGGATATTAAAGGGTTTGGGGAGTGAGTGTGACAGACTGGGTGGGATATTAAAGGGTTTGGGGAGTGAGTGTGACAGACTGGGTGGGATATTAAAGGGTTTGGGGAGTGAGTGTGACAGACTGGGTGGGATATTAAAGGGTTTGGGGAGTGAGTGTGACAGACTGGGTGGGATATTAAAGGGTTTGGGGAGTGAGTGTGACAGACTGGGTGGGATATTAAAGGGTTTGGGGAGTGAGTGTGACAGACTGGGTGGGATATTAAAGGGTTTGGGGAGTGAGTGTGACAGACTGGGTGGGATATTAAAGGGTTTGGGGAGTGAGTGTGACAGACTGGGTGGGATATTAAAGGGTTTGGGGAGTGAGTGTGACAGACTGGGTGGGATATTAAAGGGTTTGGGGAGTGAGTGTGACAGACTGGGTGGGATATTAAAGGGTTTGGGGAGTGAGTGTGACAGACTGGGTGGGATATTAAAGGGTTTGGGGAGTGAGTGTGACAGACTGGGTGGGATATTAAAGGGTTTGGGGAGTGAGTGTGACAGACTGGGTGGGATATTAAAGGGTTTGGGGAGTGAGTGTGACAGACTGGGTGGGATATTAAAGGGTTTGGGGAGTGAGTGTGACAGACTGGGTGGGATATTAAAGGGTTTGGGGAGTGAGTGTGACAGACTGGGTGGGATATTAAAGGGTTTGGGGAGTGAGTGTGACAGACTGGGTGGGATATTAAAGGGTTTGGGGAGTGAGTGTGACAGACTGGGTGGGATATTAAAGGGTTTGGGGAGTGAGTGTGACAGACTGGGTGGGATATTAAAGGGTTTGGGGAGTGAGTGTGACAGACTGGGTGGGATATTAAAGGGTTTGGGAGTGAGTGTGACAGACTGGGTGGGATATTAAAGGGTTTGGGGAGTGAGTGTGACAGACTGGGTGGGATATTAAAGGGTTTGGGGAGTGAGTGTGACAGACTGGGTGGGATATTAAAGGGTTTGGGGAGTGAGTGTGACAGACTGGGTGGGATATTAAAGGGTTTGGGGAGTGAGTGTGACAGACTGGGTGGGATATTAAAGGGTTTGGGGAGTGAGTGTGACAGACTGGGTGGGATATTAAAGGGTTTGGGGAGTGAGTGTGACAGACTGGGTGGGATATTAAAGGGTTTGGGGAGTGAGTGTGACAGACTGGGTGGGATATTAAAGGGTTTGGGGAGTGAGTGTGACAGACTGGGTGGGATATTAAAGGGTTTGGGGAGTGAGTGTGACAGACTGGGTGGGATATTAAAGGGTTTGGGGAGTGAGTGTGACAGACTGGGTGGGATATTAAAGGGTTTGGGGAGTGAGTGTGACAGACTGGGTGGGATATTAAAGGGTTTGGGGAGTGAGTGTGACAGACTGGGTGGGATATTAAAGGGTTTGGGGAGTGAGTGTGACAGACTGGGTGGGATATTAAAGGGTTTGGGGAGTGAGTGTGACAGACTGGGTGGGATATTAAAGGGTTTGGGGAGTGAGTGTGACAGACTGGGTGGGATATTAAAGGGTTTGGGGAGTGAGTGTGACAGACTGGGTGGGATATTAAAGGGTTTGGGGAGTGAGTGTGACAGACTGGGTGGGATATTAAAGGGTTTGGGGAGTGAGTGTGACAGACTGGGTGGGATATTAAAGGGTTTGGGGAGTGAGTGTGACAGACTGGGTGGGATATTAAAGGGTTTGGGGAGTGAGTGTGACAGACTGGGTGGGATATTAAAGGGTTTGGGGAGTGAGTGTGACAGACTGGGTGGGATATTAAAGGGTTTGGGGAGTGAGTGTGACAGACTGGGTGGGATATTAAAGGGTTTGGGGAGTGAGTGTGACAGACTGGGTGGGATATTAAAGGGTTTGGGGAGTGAGTGTGACAGACTGGGTGGGATATTAAAGGGTTTGGGGAGTGAGTGTGACAGACTGGGTGGGATATTAAAGGGTTTGGGGAGTGAGTGTGACAGACTGGGTGGGATATTAAAGGGTTTGGGGAGTGAGTGTGACAGACTGGGTGGGATATTAAAGGGTTTGGGGAGTGAGTGTGACAGACTGGGTGGGATATTAAAGGGTTTGGGGAGTGAGTGTGACAGACTGGGTGGGATATTAAAGGGTTTGGGGAGTGAGTGTGACAGACTGGGTGGGATATTAAAGGGTTTGGGGAGTGAGTGTGACAGACTGGGTGGGATATTAAAGGGTTTGGGGAGTGAGTGTGACAGACTGGGTGGGATATTAAAGGGTTTGGGGAGTGAGTGTGACAGACTGGGTGGGATATTAAAGGGTTTGGGGAGTGAGTGTGACAGACTGGGTGGGATATTAAAGGGTTTGGGGAGTGAGTGTGACAGACTGGGTGGGATATTAAAGGGTTTGGGGAGTGAGTGTGACAGACTGGGTGGGATATTAAAGGGTTTGGGGAGTGAGTGTGACAGACTGGGTGGGATATTAAAGGGTTTGGGGAGTGAGTGTGACAGACTGGGTGGGATATTAAAGGGTTTGGGGAGTGAGTGTGACAGACTGGGTGGGATATTAAAGGGTTTGGGGAGTGAGTGTGACAGACTGGGTGGGATATTAAAGGGTTTGGGGAGTGAGTGTGACAGACTGGGTGGGATATTAAAGGGTTTGGGGAGTGAGTGTGACAGACTGGGTGGGATATTAAAGGGTTTGGGGAGTGAGTGTGACAGACTGGGTGGGATATTAAAGGGTTTGGGGAGTGAGTGTGACAGACTGGGTGGGATATTAAAGGGTTTGGGGAGTGAGTGTGACAGACTGGGTGGGATATTAAAGGGTTTGGGGAGTGAGTGTGACAGACTGGGTGGGATATTAAAGGGTTTGGGGAGTGAGTGTGACAGACTGGGTGGGATATTAAAGGGTTTGGGGAGTGAGTGTGACAGACTGGGTGGGATATTAAAGGGTTTGGGGAGTGAGTGTGACAGACTGGGTGGGATATTAAAGGGTTTGGGGAGTGAGTGTGACAGACTGGGTGGGATATTAAAGGGTTTGGGGAGTGAGTGTGACAGACTGGGTGGGATATTAAAGGGTTTGGGGAGTGAGTGTGACAGACTGGGTGGGATATTAAAGGGTTTGGGGAGTGAGTGTGACAGACTGGGTGGGATATTAAAGGGTTTGGGGAGTGAGTGTGACAGACTGGGTGGGATATTAAAGGGTTTGGGGAGTGAGTGTGACAGACTGGGTGGGATATTAAAGGGTTTGGGGAGTGAGTGTGACAGACTGGGTGGGATATTAAAGGGTTTGGGGAGTGAGTGTGACAGACTGGGTGGGATATTAAAGGGTTTGGGGAGTGAGTGTGACAGACTGGGTGGGATATTAAAGGGTTTGGGGAGTGAGTGTGACAGACTGGGTGGGATATTAAAGGGTTTGGGGAGTGAGTGTGACAGACTGGGTGGGATATTAAAGGGTTTGGGGAGTGAGTGTGACAGACTGGGTGGGATATTAAAGGGTTTGGGGAGTGAGTGTGACAGACTGGGTGGGATATTAAAGGGTTTGGGGAGTGAGTGTGACAGACTGGGTGGGATATTAAAGGGTTTGGGGAGTGAGTGTGACAGACTGGGTGGGATATTAAAGGGTTTGGGGAGTGAGTGTGACAGACTGGGTGGGATATTAAAGGGTTTGGGGAGTGAGTGTGACAGACTGGGTGGGATATTAAAGGGTTTGGGGAGTGAGTGTGACAGACTGGGTGGGATATTAAAGGGTTTGGGGAGTGAGTGTGACAGACTGGGTGGGATATTAAAGGGTTTGGGGAGTGAGTGTGACAGACTGGGTGGGATATTAAAGGGTTTGGGGAGTGAGTGTGACAGACTGGGTGGGATATTAAAGGGTTTGGGGAGTGAGTGTGACAGACTGGGTGGGATATTAAAGGGTTTGGGGAGTGAGTGTGACAGACTGGGTGGGATATTAAAGGGTTTGGGGAGTGAGTGTGACAGACTGGGTGGGATATTAAAGGGTTTGGGGAGTGAGTGTGACAGACTGGGTGGGATATTAAAGGGTTTGGGGAGTGAGTGTGACAGACTGGGTGGGATATTAAAGGGTTTGGGGAGTGAGTGTGACAGACTGGGTGGGATATTAAAGGGTTTGGGGAGTGAGTGTGACAGACTGGGTGGGATATTAAAGGGTTTGGGGAGTGAGTGTGACAGACTGGGTGGGATATTAAAGGGTTTGGGGAGTGAGTGTGACAGACTGGGTGGGATATTAAAGGGTTTGGGGAGTGAGTGTGACAGACTGGGTGGGATATTAAAGGGTTTGGGGAGTGAGTGTGACAGACTGGGTGGGATATTAAAGGGTTTGGGGAGTGAGTGTGACAGACTGGGTGGGATATTAAAGGGTTTGGGGAGTGAGTGTGACAGACTGGGTGGGATATTAAAGGGTTTGGGGAGTGAGTGTGACAGACTGGGTGGGATATTAAAGGGTTTGGGGAGTGAGTGTGACAGACTGGGTGGGATATTAAAGGGTTTGGGGAGTGAGTGTGACAGACTGGGTGGGATATTAAAGGGTTTGGGGAGTGAGTGTGACAGACTGGGTGGGATATTAAAGGGTTTGGGGAGTGAGTGTGACAGACTGGGTGGGATATTAAAGGGTTTGGGGAGTGAGTGTGACAGACTGGGTGGGATATTAAAGGGTTTGGGGAGTGAGTGTGACAGACTGGGTGGGATATTAAAGGGTTTGGGGAGTGAGTGTGACAGACTGGGTGGGATATTAAAGGGTTTGGGGAGTGAGTGTGACAGACTGGGTGGGATATTAAAGGGTTTGGGGAGTGAGTGTGACAGACTGGGTGGGATATTAAAGGGTTTGGGGAGTGAGTGTGACAGACTGGGTGGGATATTAAAGGGTTTGGGGAGTGAGTGTGACAGACTGGGTGGGATATTAAAGGGTTTGGGGAGTGAGTGTGACAGACTGGGTGGGATATTAAAGGGTTTGGGGAGTGAGTGTGACAGACTGGGTGGGATATTAAAGGGTTTGGGGAGTGAGTGTGACAGACTGGGTGGGATATTAAAGGGTTTGGGGAGTGAGTGTGACAGACTGGGTGGGATATTAAAGGGTTTGGGGAGTGAGTGTGACAGACTGGGTGGGATATTAAAGGGTTTGGGGAGTGAGTGTGACAGACTGGGTGGGATATTAAAGGGTTTGGGGAGTGAGTGTGACAGACTGGGTGGGATATTAAAGGGTTTGGGGAGTGAGTGTGACAGACTGGGTGGGATATTAAAGGGTTTGGGGAGTGAGTGTGACAGACTGGGTGGGATATTAAAGGGTTTGGGGAGTGAGTGTGACAGACTGGGTGGGATATTAAAGGGTTTGGGGAGTGAGTGTGACAGACTGGGTGGGATATTAAAGGGTTTGGGGAGTGAGTGTGACAGACTGGGTGGGATATTAAAGGGTTTGGGGAGTGAGTGTGACAGACTGGGTGGGATATTAAAGGGTTTGGGGAGTGAGTGTGACAGACTGGGTGGGATATTAAAGGGTTTGGGGAGTGAGTGTGACAGACTGGGTGGGATATTAAAGGGTTTGGGGAGTGAGTGTGACAGACTGGGTGGGATATTAAAGGGTTTGGGGAGTGAGTGTGACAGACTGGGTGGGATATTAAAGGGTTTGGGGAGTGAGTGTGACAGACTGGGTGGGATATTAAAGGGTTTGGGGAGTGAGTGTGACAGACTGGGTGGGATATTAAAGGGTTTGGGGAGTGAGTGTGACAGACTGGGTGGGATATTAAAGGGTTTGGGGAGTGAGTGTGACAGACTGGGTGGGATATTAAAGGGTTTGGGGAGTGAGTGTGACAGACTGGGTGGGATATTAAAGGGTTTGGGGAGTGAGTGTGACAGACTGGGTGGGATATTAAAGGGTTTGGGGAGTGAGTGTGACAGACTGGGTGGGATATTAAAGGGTTTGGGGAGTGAGTGTGACAGACTGGGTGGGATATTAAAGGGTTTGGGGAGTGAGTGTGACAGACTGGGTGGGATATTAAAGGGTTTGGGGAGTGAGTGTGACAGACTGGGTGGGATATTAAAGGGTTTGGGGAGTGAGTGTGACAGACTGGGTGGGATATTAAAGGGTTTGGGGAGTGAGTGTGACAGACTGGGTGGGATATTAAAGGGTTTGGGGAGTGAGTGTGACAGACTGGGTGGGATATTAAAGGGTTTGGGGAGTGAGTGTGACAGACTGGGTGGGATATTAAAGGGTTTGGGGAGTGAGTGTGACAGACTGGGTGGGATATTAAAGGGTTTGGGGAGTGAGTGTGACAGACTGGGTGGGATATTAAAGGGTTTGGGGAGTGAGTGTGACAGACTGGGTGGGATATTAAAGGGTTTGGGGAGTGAGTGTGACAGACTGGGTGGGATATTAAAGGGTTTGGGGAGTGAGTGTGACAGACTGGGTGGGATATTAAAGGGTTTGGGGAGTGAGTGTGACAGACTGGGTGGGATATTAAAGGGTTTGGGGAGTGAGTGTGACAGACTGGGTGGGATATTAAAGGGTTTGGGGAGTGAGTGTGACAGACTGGGTGGGATATTAAAGGGTTTGGGGAGTGAGTGTGACAGACTGGGTGGGATATTAAAGGGTTTGGGGAGTGAGTGTGACAGACTGGGTGGGATATTAAAGGGTTTGGGGAGTGAGTGTGACAGACTGGGTGGGATATTAAAGGGTTTGGGGAGTGAGTGTGACAGACTGGGTGGGATATTAAAGGGTTTGGGGAGTGAGTGTGACAGACTGGGTGGGATATTAAAGGGTTTGGGGAGTGAGTGTGACAGACTGGGTGGGATATTAAAGGGTTTGGGGAGTGAGTGTGACAGACTGGGTGGGATATTAAAGGGTTTGGGGAGTGAGTGTGACAGACTGGGTGGGATATTAAAGGGTTTGGGGAGTGAGTGTGACAGACTGGGTGGGATATTAAAGGGTTTGGGGAGTGAGTGTGACAGACTGGGTGGGATATTAAAGGGTTTGGGGAGTGAGTGTGACAGACTGGGTGGGATATTAAAGGGTTTGGGGAGTGAGTGTGACAGACTGGGTGGGATATTAAAGGGTTTGGGGAGTGAGTGTGACAGACTGGGTGGGATATTAAAGGGTTTGGGGAGTGAGTGTGACAGACTGGGTGGGATATTAAAGGGTTTGGGGAGTGAGTGTGACAGACTGGGTGGGATATTAAAGGGTTTGGGGAGTGAGTGTGACAGACTGGGTGGGATATTAAAGGGTTTGGGGAGTGAGTGTGACAGACTGGGTGGGATATTAAAGGGTTTGGGGAGTGAGTGTGACAGACTGGGTGGGATATTAAAGGGTTTGGGGAGTGAGTGTGACAGACTGGGTGGGATATTAAAGGGTTTGGGGAGTGAGTGTGACAGACTGGGTGGGATATTAAAGGGTTTGGGGAGTGAGTGTGACAGACTGGGTGGGATATTAAAGGGTTTGGGGAGTGAGTGTGACAGACTGGGTGGGATATTAAAGGGTTTGGGGAGTGAGTGTGACAGACTGGGTGGGATATTAAAGGGTTTGGGGAGTGAGTGTGACAGACTGGGTGGGATATTAAAGGGTTTGGGGAGTGAGTGTGACAGACTGGGTGGGATATTAAAGGGTTTGGGGAGTGAGTGTGACAGACTGGGTGGGATATTAAAGGGTTTGGGGAGTGAGTGTGACAGACTGGGTGGGATATTAAAGGGTTTGGGGAGTGAGTGTGACAGACTGGGTGGGATATTAAAGGGTTTGGGGAGTGAGTGTGACAGACTGGGTGGGATATTAAAGGGTTTGGGGAGTGAGTGTGACAGACTGGGTGGGATATTAAAGGGTTTGGGGAGTGAGTGTGACAGACTGGGTGGGATATTAAAGGGTTTGGGGAGTGAGTGTGACAGACTGGGTGGGATATTAAAGGGTTTGGGGAGTGAGTGTGACAGACTGGGTGGGATATTAAAGGGTTTGGGGAGTGAGTGTGACAGACTGGGTGGGATATTAAAGGGTTTGGGGAGTGAGTGTGACAGACTGGGTGGGATATTAAAGGGTTTGGGGAGTGAGTGTGACAGACTGGGTGGGATATTAAAGGGTTTGGGGAGTGAGTGTGACAGACTGGGTGGGATATTAAAGGGTTTGGGGAGTGAGTGTGACAGACTGGGTGGGATATTAAAGGGTTTGGGGAGTGAGTGTGACAGACTGGGTGGGATATTAAAGGGTTTGGGGAGTGAGTGTGACAGACTGGGTGGGATATTAAAGGGTTTGGGGAGTGAGTGTGACAGACTGGGTGGGATATTAAAGGGTTTGGGGAGTGAGTGTGACAGACTGGGTGGGATATTAAAGGGTTTGGGGAGTGAGTGTGACAGACTGGGTGGGATATTAAAGGGTTTGGGGAGTGAGTGTGACAGACTGGGTGGGATATTAAAGGGTTTGGGGAGTGAGTGTGACAGACTGGGTGGGATATTAAAGGGTTTGGGGAGTGAGTGTGACAGACTGGGTGGGATATTAAAGGGTTTGGGGAGTGAGTGTGACAGACTGGGTGGGATATTAAAGGGTTTGGGGAGTGAGTGTGACAGACTGGGTGGGATATTAAAGGGTTTGGGGAGTGAGTGTGACAGACTGGGTGGGATATTAAAGGGTTTGGGGAGTGAGTGTGACAGACTGGGTGGGATATTAAAGGGTTTGGGGAGTGAGTGTGACAGACTGGGTGGGATATTAAAGGGTTTGGGGAGTGAGTGTGACAGACTGGGTGGGATATTAAAGGGTTTGGGGAGTGAGTGTGACAGACTGGGTGGGATATTAAAGGGTTTGGGGAGTGAGTGTGACAGACTGGGTGGGATATTAAAGGGTTTGGGGAGTGAGTGTGACAGACTGGGTGGGATATTAAAGGGTTTGGGGAGTGAGTGTGACAGACTGGGTGGGATATTAAAGGGTTTGGGGAGTGAGTGTGACAGACTGGGTGGGATATTAAAGGGTTTGGGGAGTGAGTGTGACAGACTGGGTGGGATATTAAAGGGTTTGGGGAGTGAGTGTGACAGACTGGGTGGGATATTAAAGGGTTTGGGGAGTGAGTGTGACAGACTGGGTGGGATATTAAAGGGTTTGGGGAGTGAGTGTGACAGACTGGGTGGGATATTAAAGGGTTTGGGGAGTGAGTGTGACAGACTGGGTGGGATATTAAAGGGTTTGGGGAGTGAGTGTGACAGACTGGGTGGGATATTAAAGGGTTTGGGGAGTGAGTGTGACAGACTGGGTGGGATATTAAAGGGTTTGGGGAGTGAGTGTGACAGACTGGGTGGGATATTAAAGGGTTTGGGGAGTGAGTGTGACAGACTGGGTGGGATATTAAAGGGTTTGGGGAGTGAGTGTGACAGACTGGGTGGGATATTAAAGGGTTTGGGGAGTGAGTGTGACAGACTGGGTGGGATATTAAAGGGTTTGGGGAGTGAGTGTGACAGACTGGGTGGGATATTAAAGGGTTTGGGGAGTGAGTGTGACAGACTGGGTGGGATATTAAAGGGTTTGGGGAGTGAGTGTGACAGACTGGGTGGGATATTAAAGGGTTTGGGGAGTGAGTGTGACAGACTGGGTGGGATATTAAAGGGTTTGGGGAGTGAGTGTGACAGACTGGGTGGGATATTAAAGGGTTTGGGGAGTGAGTGTGACAGACTGGGTGGGATATTAAAGGGTTTGGGGAGTGAGTGTGACAGACTGGGTGGGATATTAAAGGGTTTGGGGAGTGAGTGTGACAGACTGGGTGGGATATTAAAGGGTTTGGGGAGTGAGTGTGACAGACTGGGTGGGATATTAAAGGGTTTGGGGAGTGAGTGTGACAGACTGGGTGGGATATTAAAGGGTTTGGGGAGTGAGTGTGACAGACTGGGTGGGATATTAAAGGGTTTGGGGAGTGAGTGTGACAGACTGGGTGGGATATTAAAGGGTTTGGGGAGTGAGTGTGACAGACTGGGTGGGATATTAAAGGGTTTGGGGAGTGAGTGTGACAGACTGGGTGGGATATTAAAGGGTTTGGGGAGTGAGTGTGACAGACTGGGTGGGATATTAAAGGGTTTGGGGAGTGAGTGTGACAGACTGGGTGGGATATTAAAGGGTTTGGGGAGTGAGTGTGACAGACTGGGTGGGATATTAAAGGGTTTGGGGAGTGAGTGTGACAGACTGGGTGGGATATTAAAGGGTTTGGGGAGTGAGTGTGACAGACTGGGTGGGATATTAAAGGGTTTGGGGAGTGAGTGTGACAGACTGGGTGGGATATTAAAGGGTTTGGGGAGTGAGTGTGACAGACTGGGTGGGATATTAAAGGGTTTGGGGAGTGAGTGTGACAGACTGGGTGGGATATTAAAGGGTTTGGGGAGTGAGTGTGACAGACTGGGTGGGATATTAAAGGGTTTGGGGAGTGAGTGTGACAGACTGGGTGGGATATTAAAGGGTTTGGGGAGTGAGTGTGACAGACTGGGTGGGATATTAAAGGGTTTGGGGAGTGAGTGTGACAGACTGGGTGGGATATTAAAGGGTTTGGGGAGTGAGTGTGACAGACTGGGTGGGATATTAAAGGGTTTGGGGAGTGAGTGTGACAGACTGGGTGGGATATTAAAGGGTTTGGGGAGTGAGTGTGACAGACTGGGTGGGATATTAAAGGGTTTGGGGAGTGAGTGTGACAGACTGGGTGGGATATTAAAGGGTTTGGGGAGTGAGTGTGACAGACTGGGTGGGATATTAAAGGGTTTGGGGAGTGAGTGTGACAGACTGGGTGGGATATTAAAGGGTTTGGGGAGTGAGTGTGACAGACTGGGTGGGATATTAAAGGGTTTGGGGAGTGAGTGTGACAGACTGGGTGGGATATTAAAGGGTTTGGGGAGTGAGTGTGACAGACTGGGTGGGATATTAAAGGGTTTGGGGAGTGAGTGTGACAGACTGGGTGGGATATTAAAGGGTTTGGGGAGTGAGTGTGACAGACTGGGTGGGATATTAAAGGGTTTGGGGAGTGAGTGTGACAGACTGGGTGGGATATTAAAGGGTTTGGGGAGTGAGTGTGACAGACTGGGTGGGATATTAAAGGGTTTGGGGAGTGAGTGTGACAGACTGGGTGGGATATTAAAGGGTTTGGGGAGTGAGTGTGACAGACTGGGTGGGATATTAAAGGGTTTGGGGAGTGAGTGTGACAGACTGGGTGGGATATTAAAGGGTTTGGGGAGTGAGTGTGACAGACTGGGTGGGATATTAAAGGGTTTGGGGAGTGAGTGTGACAGACTGGGTGGGATATTAAAGGGTTTGGGGAGTGAGTGTGACAGACTGGGTGGGATATTAAAGGGTTTGGGGAGTGAGTGTGACAGACTGGGTGGGATATTAAAGGGTTTGGGGAGTGAGTGTGACAGACTGGGTGGGATATTAAAGGGTTTGGGGAGTGAGTGTGACAGACTGGGTGGGATATTAAAGGGTTTGGGGAGTGAGTGTGACAGACTGGGTGGGATATTAAAGGGTTTGGGGAGTGAGTGTGACAGACTGGGTGGGATATTAAAGGGTTTGGGGAGTGAGTGTGACAGACTGGGTGGGATATTAAAGGGTTTGGGGAGTGAGTGTGACAGACTGGGTGGGATATTAAAGGGTTTGGGGAGTGAGTGTGACAGACTGGGTGGGATATTAAAGGGTTTGGGGAGTGAGTGTGACAGACTGGGTGGGATATTAAAGGGTTTGGGGAGTGAGTGTGACAGACTGGGTGGGATATTAAAGGGTTTGGGGAGTGAGTGTGACAGACTGGGTGGGATATTAAAGGGTTTGGGGAGTGAGTGTGACAGACTGGGTGGGATATTAAAGGGTTTGGGGAGTGAGTGTGACAGACTGGGTGGGATATTAAAGGGTTTGGGGAGTGAGTGTGACAGACTGGGTGGGATATTAAAGGGTTTGGGGAGTGAGTGTGACAGACTGGGTGGGATATTAAAGGGTTTGGGGAGTGAGTGTGACAGACTGGGTGGGATATTAAAGGGTTTGGGGAGTGAGTGTGACAGACTGGGTGGGATATTAAAGGGTTTGGGGAGTGAGTGTGACAGACTGGGTGGGATATTAAAGGGTTTGGGGAGTGAGTGTGACAGACTGGGTGGGATATTAAAGGGTTTGGGGAGTGAGTGTGACAGACTGGGTGGGATATTAAAGGGTTTGGGGAGTGAGTGTGACAGACTGGGTGGGATATTAAAGGGTTTGGGGAGTGAGTGTGACAGACTGGGTGGGATATTAAAGGGTTTGGGGAGTGAGTGTGACAGACTGGGTGGGATATTAAAGGGTTTGGGGAGTGAGTGTGACAGACTGGGTGGGATATTAAAGGGTTTGGGGAGTGAGTGTGACAGACTGGGTGGGATATTAAAGGGTTTGGGGAGTGAGTGTGACAGACTGGGTGGGATATTAAAGGGTTTGGGGAGTGAGTGTGACAGACTGGGTGGGATATTAAAGGGTTTGGGGAGTGAGTGTGACAGACTGGGTGGGATATTAAAGGGTTTGGGGAGTGAGTGTGACAGACTGGGTGGGATATTAAAGGGTTTGGGGAGTGAGTGTGACAGACTGGGTGGGATATTAAAGGGTTTGGGGAGTGAGTGTGACAGACTGGGTGGGATATTAAAGGGTTTGGGGAGTGAGTGTGACAGACTGGGTGGGATATTAAAGGGTTTGGGGAGTGAGTGTGACAGACTGGGTGGGATATTAAAGGGTTTGGGGAGTGAGTGTGACAGACTGGGTGGGATATTAAAGGGTTTGGGGAGTGAGTGTGACAGACTGGGTGGGATATTAAAGGGTTTGGGGAGTGAGTGTGACAGACTGGGTGGGATATTAAAGGGTTTGGGGAGTGAGTGTGACAGACTGGGTGGGATATTAAAGGGTTTGGGGAGTGAGTGTGACAGACTGGGTGGGATATTAAAGGGTTTGGGGAGTGAGTGTGACAGACTGGGTGGGATATTAAAGGGTTTGGGGAGTGAGTGTGACAGACTGGGTGGGATATTAAAGGGTTTGGGGAGTGAGTGTGACAGACTGGGTGGGATATTAAAGGGTTTGGGGAGTGAGTGTGACAGACTGGGTGGGATATTAAAGGGTTTGGGGAGTGAGTGTGACAGACTGGGTGGGATATTAAAGGGTTTGGGGAGTGAGTGTGACAGACTGGGTGGGATATTAAAGGGTTTGGGGAGTGAGTGTGACAGACTGGGTGGGATATTAAAGGGTTTGGGGAGTGAGTGTGACAGACTGGGTGGGATATTAAAGGGTTTGGGGAGTGAGTGTGACAGACTGGGTGGGATATTAAAGGGTTTGGGGAGTGAGTGTGACAGACTGGGTGGGATATTAAAGGGTTTGGGGAGTGAGTGTGACAGACTGGGTGGGATATTAAAGGGTTTGGGGAGTGAGTGTGACAGACTGGGTGGGATATTAAAGGGTTTGGGGAGTGAGTGTGACAGACTGGGTGGGATATTAAAGGGTTTGGGGAGTGAGTGTGACAGACTGGGTGGGATATTAAAGGGTTTGGGGAGTGAGTGTGACAGACTGGGTGGGATATTAAAGGGTTTGGGGAGTGAGTGTGACAGACTGGGTGGGATATTAAAGGGTTTGGGGAGTGAGTGTGACAGACTGGGTGGGATATTAAAGGGTTTGGGGAGTGAGTGTGACAGACTGGGTGGGATATTAAAGGGTTTGGGGAGTGAGTGTGACAGACTGGGTGGGATATTAAAGGGTTTGGGGAGTGAGTGTGACAGACTGGGTGGGATATTAAAGGGTTTGGGGAGTGAGTGTGACAGACTGGGTGGGATATTAAAGGGTTTGGGGAGTGAGTGTGACAGACTGGGTGGGATATTAAAGGGTTTGGGGAGTGAGTGTGACAGACTGGGTGGGATATTAAAGGGTTTGGGGAGTGAGTGTGACAGACTGGGTGGGATATTAAAGGGTTTGGGGAGTGAGTGTGACAGACTGGGTGGGATATTAAAGGGTTTGGGGAGTGAGTGTGACAGACTGGGTGGGATATTAAAGGGTTTGGGGAGTGAGTGTGACAGACTGGGTGGGATATTAAAGGGTTTGGGGAGTGAGTGTGACAGACTGGGTGGGATATTAAAGGGTTTGGGGAGTGAGTGTGACAGACTGGGTGGGATATTAAAGGGTTTGGGGAGTGAGTGTGACAGACTGGGTGGGATATTAAAGGGTTTGGGGAGTGAGTGTGACAGACTGGGTGGGATATTAAAGGGTTTGGGGAGTGAGTGTGACAGACTGGGTGGGATATTAAAGGGTTTGGGGAGTGAGTGTGACAGACTGGGTGGGATATTAAAGGGTTTGGGGAGTGAGTGTGACAGACTGGGTGGGATATTAAAGGGTTTGGGGAGTGAGTGTGACAGACTGGGTGGGATATTAAAGGGTTTGGGGAGTGAGTGTGACAGACTGGGTGGGATATTAAAGGGTTTGGGGAGTGAGTGTGACAGACTGGGTGGGATATTAAAGGGTTTGGGGAGTGAGTGTGACAGACTGGGTGGGATATTAAAGGGTTTGGGGAGTGAGTGTGACAGACTGGGTGGGATATTAAAGGGTTTGGGGAGTGAGTGTGACAGACTGGGTGGGATATTAAAGGGTTTGGGGAGTGAGTGTGACAGACTGGGTGGGATATTAAAGGGTTTGGGGAGTGAGTGTGACAGACTGGGTGGGATATTAAAGGGTTTGGGGAGTGAGTGTGACAGACTGGGTGGGATATTAAAGGGTTTGGGGAGTGAGTGTGACAGACTGGGTGGGATATTAAAGGGTTTGGGGAGTGAGTGTGACAGACTGGGTGGGATATTAAAGGGTTTGGGGAGTGAGTGTGACAGACTGGGTGGGATATTAAAGGGTTTGGGGAGTGAGTGTGACAGACTGGGTGGGATATTAAAGGGTTTGGGGAGTGAGTGTGACAGACTGGGTGGGATATTAAAGGGTTTGGGGAGTGAGTGTGACAGACTGGGTGGGATATTAAAGGGTTTGGGGAGTGAGTGTGACAGACTGGGTGGGATATTAAAGGGTTTGGGGAGTGAGTGTGACAGACTGGGTGGGATATTAAAGGGTTTGGGGAGTGAGTGTGACAGACTGGGTGGGATATTAAAGGGTTTGGGGAGTGAGTGTGACAGACTGGGTGGGATATTAAAGGGTTTGGGGAGTGAGTGTGACAGACTGGGTGGGATATTAAAGGGTTTGGGGAGTGAGTGTGACAGACTGGGTGGGATATTAAAGGGTTTGGGGAGTGAGTGTGACAGACTGGGTGGGATATTAAAGGGTTTGGGGAGTGAGTGTGACAGACTGGGTGGGATATTAAAGGGTTTGGGGAGTGAGTGTGACAGACTGGGTGGGATATTAAAGGGTTTGGGGAGTGAGTGTGACAGACTGGGTGGGATATTAAAGGGTTTGGGGAGTGAGTGTGACAGACTGGGTGGGATATTAAAGGGTTTGGGGAGTGAGTGTGACAGACTGGGTGGGATATTAAAGGGTTTGGGGAGTGAGTGTGACAGACTGGGTGGGATATTAAAGGGTTTGGGGAGTGAGTGTGACAGACTGGGTGGGATATTAAAGGGTTTGGGGAGTGAGTGTGACAGACTGGGTGGGATATTAAAGGGTTTGGGGAGTGAGTGTGACAGACTGGGTGGGATATTAAAGGGTTTGGGGAGTGAGTGTGACAGACTGGGTGGGATATTAAAGGGTTTGGGGAGTGAGTGTGACAGACTGGGTGGGATATTAAAGGGTTTGGGGAGTGAGTGTGACAGACTGGGTGGGATATTAAAGGGTTTGGGGAGTGAGTGTGACAGACTGGGTGGGATATTAAAGGGTTTGGGGAGTGAGTGTGACAGACTGGGTGGGATATTAAAGGGTTTGGGGAGTGAGTGTGACAGACTGGGTGGGATATTAAAGGGTTTGGGGAGTGAGTGTGACAGACTGGGTGGGATATTAAAGGGTTTGGGGAGTGAGTGTGACAGACTGGGTGGGATATTAAAGGGTTTGGGGAGTGAGTGTGACAGACTGGGTGGGATATTAAAGGGTTTGGGGAGTGAGTGTGACAGACTGGGTGGGATATTAAAGGGTTTGGGGAGTGAGTGTGACAGACTGGGTGGGATATTAAAGGGTTTGGGGAGTGAGTGTGACAGACTGGGTGGGATATTAAAGGGTTTGGGGAGTGAGTGTGACAGACTGGGTGGGATATTAAAGGGTTTGGGGAGTGAGTGTGACAGACTGGGTGGGATATTAAAGGGTTTGGGGAGTGAGTGTGACAGACTGGGTGGGATATTAAAGGGTTTGGGGAGTGAGTGTGACAGACTGGGTGGGATATTAAAGGGTTTGGGGAGTGAGTGTGACAGACTGGGTGGGATATTAAAGGGTTTGGGGAGTGAGTGTGACAGACTGGGTGGGATATTAAAGGGTTTGGGGAGTGAGTGTGACAGACTGGGTGGGATATTAAAGGGTTTGGGGAGTGAGTGTGACAGACTGGGTGGGATATTAAAGGGTTTGGGGAGTGAGTGTGACAGACTGGGTGGGATATTAAAGGGTTTGGGGAGTGAGTGTGACAGACTGGGTGGGATATTAAAGGGTTTGGGGAGTGAGTGTGACAGACTGGGTGGGATATTAAAGGGTTTGGGGAGTGAGTGTGACAGACTGGGTGGGATATTAAAGGGTTTGGGGAGTGAGTGTGACAGACTGGGTGGGATATTAAAGGGTTTGGGGAGTGAGTGTGACAGACTGGGTGGGATATTAAAGGGTTTGGGGAGTGAGTGTGACAGACTGGGTGGGATATTAAAGGGTTTGGGGAGTGAGTGTGACAGACTGGGTGGGATATTAAAGGGTTTGGGGAGTGAGTGTGACAGACTGGGTGGGATATTAAAGGGTTTGGGGAGTGAGTGTGACAGACTGGGTGGGATATTAAAGGGTTTGGGGAGTGAGTGTGACAGACTGGGTGGGATATTAAAGGGTTTGGGGAGTGAGTGTGACAGACTGGGTGGGATATTAAAGGGTTTGGGGAGTGAGTGTGACAGACTGGGTGGGATATTAAAGGGTTTGGGGAGTGAGTGTGACAGACTGGGTGGGATATTAAAGGGTTTGGGGAGTGAGTGTGACAGACTGGGTGGGATATTAAAGGGTTTGGGGAGTGAGTGTGACAGACTGGGTGGGATATTAAAGGGTTTGGGGAGTGAGTGTGACAGACTGGGTGGGATATTAAAGGGTTTGGGGAGTGAGTGTGACAGACTGGGTGGGATATTAAAGGGTTTGGGGAGTGAGTGTGACAGACTGGGTGGGATATTAAAGGGTTTGGGGAGTGAGTGTGACAGACTGGGTGGGATATTAAAGGGTTTGGGGAGTGAGTGTGACAGACTGGGTGGGATATTAAAGGGTTTGGGGAGTGAGTGTGACAGACTGGGTGGGATATTAAAGGGTTTGGGGAGTGAGTGTGACAGACTGGGTGGGATATTAAAGGGTTTGGGGAGTGAGTGTGACAGACTGGGTGGGATATTAAAGGGTTTGGGGAGTGAGTGTGACAGACTGGGTGGGATATTAAAGGGTTTGGGGAGTGAGTGTGACAGACTGGGTGGGATATTAAAGGGTTTGGGGAGTGAGTGTGACAGACTGGGTGGGATATTAAAGGGTTTGGGGAGTGAGTGTGACAGACTGGGTGGGATATTAAAGGGTTTGGGGAGTGAGTGTGACAGACTGGGTGGGATATTAAAGGGTTTGGGGAGTGAGTGTGACAGACTGGGTGGGATATTAAAGGGTTTGGGGAGTGAGTGTGACAGACTGGGTGGGATATTAAAGGGTTTGGGGAGTGAGTGTGACAGACTGGGTGGGATATTAAAGGGTTTGGGGAGTGAGTGTGACAGACTGGGTGGGATATTAAAGGGTTTGGGGAGTGAGTGTGACAGACTGGGTGGGATATTAAAGGGTTTGGGGAGTGAGTGTGACAGACTGGGTGGGATATTAAAGGGTTTGGGGAGTGAGTGTGACAGACTGGGTGGGATATTAAAGGGTTTGGGGAGTGAGTGTGACAGACTGGGTGGGATATTAAAGGGTTTGGGGAGTGAGTGTGACAGACTGGGTGGGATATTAAAGGGTTTGGGGAGTGAGTGTGACAGACTGGGTGGGATATTAAAGGGTTTGGGGAGTGAGTGTGACAGACTGGGTGGGATATTAAAGGGTTTGGGGAGTGAGTGTGACAGACTGGGTGGGATATTAAAGGGTTTGGGGAGTGAGTGTGACAGACTGGGTGGGATATTAAAGGGTTTGGGGAGTGAGTGTGACAGACTGGGTGGGATATTAAAGGGTTTGGGGAGTGAGTGTGACAGACTGGGTGGGATATTAAAGGGTTTGGGGAGTGAGTGTGACAGACTGGGTGGGATATTAAAGGGTTTGGGGAGTGAGTGTGACAGACTGGGTGGGATATTAAAGGGTTTGGGGAGTGAGTGTGACAGACTGGGTGGGATATTAAAGGGTTTGGGGAGTGAGTGTGACAGACTGGGTGGGATATTAAAGGGTTTGGGGAGTGAGTGTGACAGACTGGGTGGGATATTAAAGGGTTTGGGGAGTGAGTGTGACAGACTGGGTGGGATATTAAAGGGTTTGGGGAGTGAGTGTGACAGACTGGGTGGGATATTAAAGGGTTTGGGGAGTGAGTGTGACAGACTGGGTGGGATATTAAAGGGTTTGGGGAGTGAGTGTGACAGACTGGGTGGGATATTAAAGGGTTTGGGGAGTGAGTGTGACAGACTGGGTGGGATATTAAAGGGTTTGGGGAGTGAGTGTGACAGACTGGGTGGGATATTAAAGGGTTTGGGGAGTGAGTGTGACAGACTGGGTGGGATATTAAAGGGTTTGGGGAGTGAGTGTGACAGACTGGGTGGGATATTAAAGGGTTTGGGGAGTGAGTGTGACAGACTGGGTGGGATATTAAAGGGTTTGGGGAGTGAGTGTGACAGACTGGGTGGGATATTAAAGGGTTTGGGGAGTGAGTGTGACAGACTGGGTGGGATATTAAAGGGTTTGGGGAGTGAGTGTGACAGACTGGGTGGGATATTAAAGGGTTTGGGGAGTGAGTGTGACAGACTGGGTGGGATATTAAAGGGTTTGGGGAGTGAGTGTGACAGACTGGGTGGGATATTAAAGGGTTTGGGGAGTGAGTGTGACAGACTGGGTGGGATATTAAAGGGTTTGGGGAGTGAGTGTGACAGACTGGGTGGGATATTAAAGGGTTTGGGGAGTGAGTGTGACAGACTGGGTGGGATATTAAAGGGTTTGGGGAGTGAGTGTGACAGACTGGGTGGGATATTAAAGGGTTTGGGGAGTGAGTGTGACAGACTGGGTGGGATATTAAAGGGTTTGGGGAGTGAGTGTGACAGACTGGGTGGGATATTAAAGGGTTTGGGGAGTGAGTGTGACAGACTGGGTGGGATATTAAAGGGTTTGGGGAGTGAGTGTGACAGACTGGGTGGGATATTAAAGGGTTTGGGGAGTGAGTGTGACAGACTGGGTGGGATATTAAAGGGTTTGGGGAGTGAGTGTGACAGACTGGGTGGGATATTAAAGGGTTTGGGGAGTGAGTGTGACAGACTGGGTGGGATATTAAAGGGTTTGGGGAGTGAGTGTGACAGACTGGGTGGGATATTAAAGGGTTTGGGGAGTGAGTGTGACAGACTGGGTGGGATATTAAAGGGTTTGGGGAGTGAGTGTGACAGACTGGGTGGGATATTAAAGGGTTTGGGGAGTGAGTGTGACAGACTGGGTGGGATATTAAAGGGTTTGGGGAGTGAGTGTGACAGACTGGGTGGGATATTAAAGGGTTTGGGGAGTGAGTGTGACAGACTGGGTGGGATATTAAAGGGTTTGGGGAGTGAGTGTGACAGACTGGGTGGGATATTAAAGGGTTTGGGGAGTGAGTGTGACAGACTGGGTGGGATATTAAAGGGTTTGGGGAGTGAGTGTGACAGACTGGGTGGGATATTAAAGGGTTTGGGGAGTGAGTGTGACAGACTGGGTGGGATATTAAAGGGTTTGGGGAGTGAGTGTGACAGACTGGGTGGGATATTAAAGGGTTTGGGGAGTGAGTGTGACAGACTGGGTGGGATATTAAAGGGTTTGGGGAGTGAGTGTGACAGACTGGGTGGGATATTAAAGGGTTTGGGGAGTGAGTGTGACAGACTGGGTGGGATATTAAAGGGTTTGGGGAGTGAGTGTGACAGACTGGGTGGGATATTAAAGGGTTTGGGGAGTGAGTGTGACAGACTGGGTGGGATATTAAAGGGTTTGGGGAGTGAGTGTGACAGACTGGGTGGGATATTAAAGGGTTTGGGGAGTGAGTGTGACAGACTGGGTGGGATATTAAAGGGTTTGGGGAGTGAGTGTGACAGACTGGGTGGGATATTAAAGGGTTTGGGGAGTGAGTGTGACAGACTGGGTGGGATATTAAAGGGTTTGGGGAGTGAGTGTGACAGACTGGGTGGGATATTAAAGGGTTTGGGGAGTGAGTGTGACAGACTGGGTGGGATATTAAAGGGTTTGGGGAGTGAGTGTGACAGACTGGGTGGGATATTAAAGGGTTTGGGGAGTGAGTGTGACAGACTGGGTGGGATATTAAAGGGTTTGGGGAGTGAGTGTGACAGACTGGGTGGGATATTAAAGGGTTTGGGGAGTGAGTGTGACAGACTGGGTGGGATATTAAAGGGTTTGGGGAGTGAGTGTGACAGACTGGGTGGGATATTAAAGGGTTTGGGGAGTGAGTGTGACAGACTGGGTGGGATATTAAAGGGTTTGGGGAGTGAGTGTGACAGACTGGGTGGGATATTAAAGGGTTTGGGGAGTGAGTGTGACAGACTGGGTGGGATATTAAAGGGTTTGGGGAGTGAGTGTGACAGACTGGGTGGGATATTAAAGGGTTTGGGGAGTGAGTGTGACAGACTGGGTGGGATATTAAAGGGTTTGGGGAGTGAGTGTGACAGACTGGGTGGGATATTAAAGGGTTTGGGGAGTGAGTGTGACAGACTGGGTGGGATATTAAAGGGTTTGGGGAGTGAGTGTGACAGACTGGGTGGGATATTAAAGGGTTTGGGGAGTGAGTGTGACAGACTGGGTGGGATATTAAAGGGTTTGGGGAGTGAGTGTGACAGACTGGGTGGGATATTAAAGGGTTTGGGGAGTGAGTGTGACAGACTGGGTGGGATATTAAAGGGTTTGGGGAGTGAGTGTGACAGACTGGGTGGGATATTAAAGGGTTTGGGGAGTGAGTGTGACAGACTGGGTGGGATATTAAAGGGTTTGGGGAGTGAGTGTGACAGACTGGGTGGGATATTAAAGGGTTTGGGGAGTGAGTGTGACAGACTGGGTGGGATATTAAAGGGTTTGGGGAGTGAGTGTGACAGACTGGGTGGGATATTAAAGGGTTTGGGGAGTGAGTGTGACAGACTGGGTGGGATATTAAAGGGTTTGGGGAGTGAGTGTGACAGACTGGGTGGGATATTAAAGGGTTTGGGGAGTGAGTGTGACAGACTGGGTGGGATATTAAAGGGTTTGGGGAGTGAGTGTGACAGACTGGGTGGGATATTAAAGGGTTTGGGGAGTGAGTGTGACAGACTGGGTGGGATATTAAAGGGTTTGGGGAGTGAGTGTGACAGACTGGGTGGGATATTAAAGGGTTTGGGGAGTGAGTGTGACAGACTGGGTGGGATATTAAAGGGTTTGGGGAGTGAGTGTGACAGACTGGGTGGGATATTAAAGGGTTTGGGGAGTGAGTGTGACAGACTGGGTGGGATATTAAAGGGTTTGGGGAGTGAGTGTGACAGACTGGGTGGGATATTAAAGGGTTTGGGGAGTGAGTGTGACAGACTGGGTGGGATATTAAAGGGTTTGGGGAGTGAGTGTGACAGACTGGGTGGGATATTAAAGGGTTTGGGGAGTGAGTGTGACAGACTGGGTGGGATATTAAAGGGTTTGGGGAGTGAGTGTGACAGACTGGGTGGGATATTAAAGGGTTTGGGGAGTGAGTGTGACAGACTGGGTGGGATATTAAAGGGTTTGGGGAGTGAGTGTGACAGACTGGGTGGGATATTAAAGGGTTTGGGGAGTGAGTGTGACAGACTGGGTGGGATATTAAAGGGTTTGGGGAGTGAGTGTGACAGACTGGGTGGGATATTAAAGGGTTTGGGGAGTGAGTGTGACAGACTGGGTGGGATATTAAAGGGTTTGGGGAGTGAGTGTGACAGACTGGGTGGGATATTAAAGGGTTTGGGGAGTGAGTGTGACAGACTGGGTGGGATATTAAAGGGTTTGGGGAGTGAGTGTGACAGACTGGGTGGGATATTAAAGGGTTTGGGGAGTGAGTGTGACAGACTGGGTGGGATATTAAAGGGTTTGGGGAGTGAGTGTGACAGACTGGGTGGGATATTAAAGGGTTTGGGGAGTGAGTGTGACAGACTGGGTGGGATATTAAAGGGTTTGGGGAGTGAGTGTGACAGACTGGGTGGGATATTAAAGGGTTTGGGGAGTGAGTGTGACAGACTGGGTGGGATATTAAAGGGTTTGGGGAGTGAGTGTGACAGACTGGGTGGGATATTAAAGGGTTTGGGGAGTGAGTGTGACAGACTGGGTGGGATATTAAAGGGTTTGGGGAGTGAGTGTGACAGACTGGGTGGGATATTAAAGGGTTTGGGGAGTGAGTGTGACAGACTGGGTGGGATATTAAAGGGTTTGGGGAGTGAGTGTGACAGACTGGGTGGGATATTAAAGGGTTTGGGGAGTGAGTGTGACAGACTGGGTGGGATATTAAAGGGTTTGGGGAGTGAGTGTGACAGACTGGGTGGGATATTAAAGGGTTTGGGGAGTGAGTGTGACAGACTGGGTGGGATATTAAAGGGTTTGGGGAGTGAGTGTGACAGACTGGGTGGGATATTAAAGGGTTTGGGGAGTGAGTGTGACAGACTGGGTGGGATATTAAAGGGTTTGGGGAGTGAGTGTGACAGACTGGGTGGGATATTAAAGGGTTTGGGGAGTGAGTGTGACAGACTGGGTGGGATATTAAAGGGTTTGGGGAGTGAGTGTGACAGACTGGGTGGGATATTAAAGGGTTTGGGGAGTGAGTGTGACAGACTGGGTGGGATATTAAAGGGTTTGGGGAGTGAGTGTGACAGACTGGGTGGGATATTAAAGGGTTTGGGGAGTGAGTGTGACAGACTGGGTGGGATATTAAAGGGTTTGGGGAGTGAGTGTGACAGACTGGGTGGGATATTAAAGGGTTTGGGGAGTGAGTGTGACAGACTGGGTGGGATATTAAAGGGTTTGGGGAGTGAGTGTGACAGACTGGGTGGGATATTAAAGGGTTTGGGGAGTGAGTGTGACAGACTGGGTGGGATATTAAAGGGTTTGGGGAGTGAGTGTGACAGACTGGGTGGGATATTAAAGGGTTTGGGGAGTGAGTGTGACAGACTGGGTGGGATATTAAAGGGTTTGGGGAGTGAGTGTGACAGACTGGGTGGGATATTAAAGGGTTTGGGGAGTGAGTGTGACAGACTGGGTGGGATATTAAAGGGTTTGGGGAGTGAGTGTGACAGACTGGGTGGGATATTAAAGGGTTTGGGGAGTGAGTGTGACAGACTGGGTGGGATATTAAAGGGTTTGGGGAGTGAGTGTGACAGACTGGGTGGGATATTAAAGGGTTTGGGGAGTGAGTGTGACAGACTGGGTGGGATATTAAAGGGTTTGGGGAGTGAGTGTGACAGACTGGGTGGGATATTAAAGGGTTTGGGGAGTGAGTGTGACAGACTGGGTGGGATATTAAAGGGTTTGGGGAGTGAGTGTGACAGACTGGGTGGGATATTAAAGGGTTTGGGGAGTGAGTGTGACAGACTGGGTGGGATATTAAAGGGTTTGGGGAGTGAGTGTGACAGACTGGGTGGGATATTAAAGGGTTTGGGGAGTGAGTGTGACAGACTGGGTGGGATATTAAAGGGTTTGGGGAGTGAGTGTGACAGACTGGGTGGGATATTAAAGGGTTTGGGGAGTGAGTGTGACAGACTGGGTGGGATATTAAAGGGTTTGGGGAGTGAGTGTGACAGACTGGGTGGGATATTAAAGGGTTTGGGGAGTGAGTGTGACAGACTGGGTGGGATATTAAAGGGTTTGGGGAGTGAGTGTGACAGACTGGGTGGGATATTAAAGGGTTTGGGGAGTGAGTGTGACAGACTGGGTGGGATATTAAAGGGTTTGGGGAGTGAGTGTGACAGACTGGGTGGGATATTAAAGGGTTTGGTGAGTGAGTGTGACAGACTGGGTCAGACTGGGTGGGATATTAAAGGGTTTGGGGAGTGAGTGTGACAGACTGGGTGGGATATTAAAGGGTTTGGGGACTGAGTGTGACAGACTGGGTGGGATATTAAAGGGTTTGGGGAGTGAGTGTGACAGACTGGGTGGGATATTAAAGGGTTTGGGGAGTGAGTGTGACAGACTGGGTGGGATATTAAAGGGTTTGGGGAGTGAGTGTGACAGACTGGGTGGGATATTAAAGGGTTTGGGGAGTGAGTGTGACAGACTGGGTGGGATATTAAAGGGTTTGGGGAGTGAGTGTGACAGACTGGGTGGGATATTAAAGGGTTTGGGGAGTGAGTGTGACAGACTGGGTGGGATATTAAAGGGTTTGGGGAGTGAGTGTGACAGACTGGGTGGGATATTAAAGGGTTTGGGGAGTGAGTGTGACAGACTGGGTGGGATATTAAAGGGTTTGGGGAGTGAGTGTGACAGACTGGGTGGGATATTAAAGGGTTTGGGGAGTGAGTGTGACAGACTGGGTGGGATATTAAAGGGTTTGGGGAGTGAGTGTGACAGACTGGGTGGGATATTAAAGGGTTTGGGGAGTGAGTGTGACAGACTGGGTGGGATATTAAAGGGTTTGGGGAGTGAGTGTGACAGACTGGGTGGGATATTAAAGGGTTTGGGGAGTGAGTGTGACAGACTGGGTGGGATATTAAAGGGTTTGGGGAGTGAGTGTGACAGACTGGGTGGGATATTAAAGGGTTTGGGGAGTGAGTGTGACAGACTGGGTGGGATATTAAAGGGTTTGGGGAGTGAGTGTGACAGACTGGGTGGGATATTAAAGGGTTTGGGGAGTGAGTGTGACAGACTGGGTGGGATATTAAAGGGTTTGGGGAGTGAGTGTGACAGACTGGGTGGGATATTAAAGGGTTTGGGGAGTGAGTGTGACAGACTGGGTGGGATATTAAAGGGTTTGGGGAGTGAGTGTGACAGACTGGGTGGGATATTAAAGGGTTTGGGGAGTGAGTGTGACAGACTGGGTGGGATATTAAAGGGTTTGGGGAGTGAGTGTGACAGACTGGGTGGGATATTAAAGGGTTTGGGGAGTGAGTGTGACAGACTGGGTGGGATATTAAAGGGTTTGGGGAGTGAGTGTGACAGACTGGGTGGGATATTAAAGGGTTTGGGGAGTGAGTGTGACAGACTGGGTGGGATATTAAAGGGTTTGGGGAGTGAGTGTGACAGACTGGGTGGGATATTAAAGGGTTTGGGGAGTGAGTGTGACAGACTGGGTGGGATATTAAAGGGTTTGGGGAGTGAGTGTGACAGACTGGGTGGGATATTAAAGGGTTTGGGGAGTGAGTGTGACAGACTGGGTGGGATATTAAAGGGTTTGGGGAGTGAGTGTGACAGACTGGGTGGGATATTAAAGGGTTTGGGGAGTGAGTGTGACAGACTGGGTGGGATATTAAAGGGTTTGGGGAGTGAGTGTGACAGACTGGGTGGGATATTAAAGGGTTTGGGGAGTGAGTGTGACAGACTGGGTGGGATATTAAAGGGTTTGGGGAGTGAGTGTGACAGACTGGGTGGGATATTAAAGGGTTTGGGGAGTGAGTGTGACAGACTGGGTGGGATATTAAAGGGTTTGGGGAGTGAGTGTGACAGACTGGGTGGGATATTAAAGGGTTTGGGGAGTGAGTGTGACAGACTGGGTGGGATATTAAAGGGTTTGGGGAGTGAGTGTGACAGACTGGGTGGGATATTAAAGGGTTTGGGGAGTGAGTGTGACAGACTGGGTGGGATATTAAAGGGTTTGGGGAGTGAGTGTGACAGACTGGGTGGGATATTAAAGGGTTTGGGGAGTGAGTGTGACAGACTGGGTGGGATATTAAAGGGTTTGGGGAGTGAGTGTGACAGACTGGGTGGGATATTAAAGGGTTTGGGGAGTGAGTGTGACAGACTGGGTGGGATATTAAAGGGTTTGGGGAGTGAGTGTGACAGACTGGGTGGGATATTAAAGGGTTTGGGGAGTGAGTGTGACAGACTGGGTGGGATATTAAAGGGTTTGGGGAGTGAGTGTGACAGACTGGGTGGGATATTAAAGGGTTTGGGGAGTGAGTGTGACAGACTGGGTGGGATATTAAAGGGTTTGGGGAGTGAGTGTGACAGACTGGGTGGGATATTAAAGGGTTTGGGGAGTGAGTGTGACAGACTGGGTGGGATATTAAAGGGTTTGGGGAGTGAGTGTGACAGACTGGGTGGGATATTAAAGGGTTTGGGGAGTGAGTGTGACAGACTGGGTGGGATATTAAAGGGTTTGGGGAGTGAGTGTGACAGACTGGGTGGGATATTAAAGGGTTTGGGGAGTGAGTGTGACAGACTGGGTGGGATATTAAAGGGTTTGGGGAGTGAGTGTGACAGACTGGGTGGGATATTAAAGGGTTTGGGGAGTGAGTGTGACAGACTGGGTGGGATATTAAAGGGTTTGGGGAGTGAGTGTGACAGACTGGGTGGGATATTAAAGGGTTTGGGGAGTGAGTGTGACAGACTGGGTGGGATATTAAAGGGTTTGGGGAGTGAGTGTGACAGACTGGGTGGGATATTAAAGGGTTTGGGGAGTGAGTGTGACAGACTGGGTGGGATATTAAAGGGTTTGGGGAGTGAGTGTGACAGACTGGGTGGGATATTAAAGGGTTTGGGGAGTGAGTGTGACAGACTGGGTGGGATATTAAAGGGTTTGGGGAGTGAGTGTGACAGACTGGGTGGGATATTAAAGGGTTTGGGGAGTGAGTGTGACAGACTGGGTGGGATATTAAAGGGTTTGGGGAGTGAGTGTGACAGACTGGGTGGGATATTAAAGGGTTTGGGGAGTGAGTGTGACAGACTGGGTGGGATATTAAAGGGTTTGGGGAGTGAGTGTGACAGACTGGGTGGGATATTAAAGGGTTTGGGGAGTGAGTGTGACAGACTGGGTGGGATATTAAAGGGTTTGGGGAGTGAGTGTGACAGACTGGGTGGGATATTAAAGGGTTTGGGGAGTGAGTGTGACAGACTGGGTGGGATATTAAAGGGTTTGGGGAGTGAGTGTGACAGACTGGGTGGGATATTAAAGGGTTTGGGGAGTGAGTGTGACAGACTGGGTGGGATATTAAAGGGTTTGGGGAGTGAGTGTGACAGACTGGGTGGGATATTAAAGGGTTTGGGGAGTGAGTGTGACAGACTGGGTGGGATATTAAAGGGTTTGGGGAGTGAGTGTGACAGACTGGGTGGGATATTAAAGGGTTTGGGGAGTGAGTGTGACAGACTGGGTGGGATATTAAAGGGTTTGGGGAGTGAGTGTGACAGACTGGGTGGGATATTAAAGGGTTTGGGGAGTGAGTGTGACAGACTGGGTGGGATATTAAAGGGTTTGGGGAGTGAGTGTGACAGACTGGGTGGGATATTAAAGGGTTTGGGGAGTGAGTGTGACAGACTGGGTGGGATATTAAAGGGTTTGGGGAGTGAGTGTGACAGACTGGGTGGGATATTAAAGGGTTTGGGGAGTGAGTGTGACAGACTGGGTGGGATATTAAAGGGTTTGGGGAGTGAGTGTGACAGACTGGGTGGGATATTAAAGGGTTTGGGGAGTGAGTGTGACAGACTGGGTGGGATATTAAAGGGTTTGGGGAGTGAGTGTGACAGACTGGGTGGGATATTAAAGGGTTTGGGGAGTGAGTGTGACAGACTGGGTGGGATATTAAAGGGTTTGGGGAGTGAGTGTGACAGACTGGGTGGGATATTAAAGGGTTTGGGGAGTGAGTGTGACAGACTGGGTGGGATATTAAAGGGTTTGGGGAGTGAGTGTGACAGACTGGGTGGGATATTAAAGGGTTTGGGGAGTGAGTGTGACAGACTGGGTGGGATATTAAAGGGTTTGGGGAGTGAGTGTGACAGACTGGGTGGGATATTAAAGGGTTTGGGGAGTGAGTGTGACAGACTGGGTGGGATATTAAAGGGTTTGGGGAGTGAGTGTGACAGACTGGGTGGGATATTAAAGGGTTTGGGGAGTGAGTGTGACAGACTGGGTGGGATATTAAAGGGTTTGGGGAGTGAGTGTGACAGACTGGGTGGGATATTAAAGGGTTTGGGGAGTGAGTGTGACAGACTGGGTGGGATATTAAAGGGTTTGGGGAGTGAGTGTGACAGACTGGGTGGGATATTAAAGGGTTTGGGGAGTGAGTGTGACAGACTGGGTGGGATATTAAAGGGTTTGGGGAGTGAGTGTGACAGACTGGGTGGGATATTAAAGGGTTTGGGGAGTGAGTGTGACAGACTGGGTGGGATATTAAAGGGTTTGGGGAGTGAGTGTGACAGACTGGGTGGGATATTAAAGGGTTTGGGGAGTGAGTGTGACAGACTGGGTGGGATATTAAAGGGTTTGGGGAGTGAGTGTGACAGACTGGGTGGGATATTAAAGGGTTTGGGGAGTGAGTGTGACAGACTGGGTGGGATATTAAAGGGTTTGGGGAGTGAGTGTGACAGACTGGGTGGGATATTAAAGGGTTTGGGGAGTGAGTGTGACAGACTGGGTGGGATATTAAAGGGTTTGGGGAGTGAGTGTGACAGACTGGGTGGGATATTAAAGGGTTTGGGGAGTGAGTGTGACAGACTGGGTGGGATATTAAAGGGTTTGGGGAGTGAGTGTGACAGACTGGGTGGGATATTAAAGGGTTTGGGGAGTGAGTGTGACAGACTGGGTGGGATATTAAAGGGTTTGGGGAGTGAGTGTGACAGACTGGGTGGGATATTAAAGGGTTTGGGGAGTGAGTGTGACAGACTGGGTGGGATATTAAAGGGTTTGGGGAGTGAGTGTGACAGACTGGGTGGGATATTAAAGGGTTTGGGGAGTGAGTGTGACAGACTGGGTGGGATATTAAAGGGTTTGGGGAGTGAGTGTGACAGACTGGGTGGGATATTAAAGGGTTTGGGGAGTGAGTGTGACAGACTGGGTGGGATATTAAAGGGTTTGGGGAGTGAGTGTGACAGACTGGGTGGGATATTAAAGGGTTTGGGGAGTGAGTGTGACAGACTGGGTGGGATATTAAAGGGTTTGGGGAGTGAGTGTGACAGACTGGGTGGGATATTAAAGGGTTTGGGGAGTGAGTGTGACAGACTGGGTGGGATATTAAAGGGTTTGGGGAGTGAGTGTGACAGACTGGGTGGGATATTAAAGGGTTTGGGGAGTGAGTGTGACAGACTGGGTGGGATATTAAAGGGTTTGGGGAGTGAGTGTGACAGACTGGGTGGGATATTAAAGGGTTTGGGGAGTGAGTGTGACAGACTGGGTGGGATATTAAAGGGTTTGGGGAGTGAGTGTGACAGACTGGGTGGGATATTAAAGGGTTTGGGGAGTGAGTGTGACAGACTGGGTGGGATATTAAAGGGTTTGGGGAGTGAGTGTGACAGACTGGGTGGGATATTAAAGGGTTTGGGGAGTGAGTGTGACAGACTGGGTGGGATATTAAAGGGTTTGGGGAGTGAGTGTGACAGACTGGGTGGGATATTAAAGGGTTTGGGGAGTGAGTGTGACAGACTGGGTGGGATATTAAAGGGTTTGGGGAGTGAGTGTGACAGACTGGGTGGGATATTAAAGGGTTTGGGGAGTGAGTGTGACAGACTGGGTGGGATATTAAAGGGTTTGGGGAGTGAGTGTGACAGACTGGGTGGGATATTAAAGGGTTTGGGGAGTGAGTGTGACAGACTGGGTGGGATATTAAAGGGTTTGGGGAGTGAGTGTGACAGACTGGGTGGGATATTAAAGGGTTTGGGGAGTGAGTGTGACAGACTGGGTGGGATATTAAAGGGTTTGGGGAGTGAGTGTGACAGACTGGGTGGGATATTAAAGGGTTTGGGGAGTGAGTGTGACAGACTGGGTGGGATATTAAAGGGTTTGGGGAGTGAGTGTGACAGACTGGGTGGGATATTAAAGGGTTTGGGGAGTGAGTGTGACAGACTGGGTGGGATATTAAAGGGTTTGGGGAGTGAGTGTGACAGACTGGGTGGGATATTAAAGGGTTTGGGGAGTGAGTGTGACAGACTGGGTGGGATATTAAAGGGTTTGGGGAGTGAGTGTGACAGACTGGGTGGGATATTAAAGGGTTTGGGGAGTGAGTGTGACAGACTGGGTGGGATATTAAAGGGTTTGGGGAGTGAGTGTGACAGACTGGGTGGGATATTAAAGGGTTTGGGGAGTGAGTGTGACAGACTGGGTGGGATATTAAAGGGTTTGGGGAGTGAGTGTGACAGACTGGGTGGGATATTAAAGGGTTTGGGGAGTGAGTGTGACAGACTGGGTGGGATATTAAAGGGTTTGGGGAGTGAGTGTGACAGACTGGGTGGGATATTAAAGGGTTTGGGGAGTGAGTGTGACAGACTGGGTGGGATATTAAAGGGTTTGGGGAGTGAGTGTGACAGACTGGGTGGGATATTAAAGGGTTTGGGGAGTGAGTGTGACAGACTGGGTGGGATATTAAAGGGTTTGGGGAGTGAGTGTGACAGACTGGGTGGGATATTAAAGGGTTTGGGGAGTGAGTGTGACAGACTGGGTGGGATATTAAAGGGTTTGGGGAGTGAGTGTGACAGACTGGGTGGGATATTAAAGGGTTTGGGGAGTGAGTGTGACAGACTGGGTGGGATATTAAAGGGTTTGGGGAGTGAGTGTGACAGACTGGGTGGGATATTAAAGGGTTTGGGGAGTGAGTGTGACAGACTGGGTGGGATATTAAAGGGTTTGGGGAGTGAGTGTGACAGACTGGGTGGGATATTAAAGGGTTTGGGGAGTGAGTGTGACAGACTGGGTGGGATATTAAAGGGTTTGGGGAGTGAGTGTGACAGACTGGGTGGGATATTAAAGGGTTTGGGGAGTGAGTGTGACAGACTGGGTGGGATATTAAAGGGTTTGGGGAGTGAGTGTGACAGACTGGGTGGGATATTAAAGGGTTTGGGGAGTGAGTGTGACAGACTGGGTGGGATATTAAAGGGTTTGGGGAGTGAGTGTGACAGACTGGGTGGGATATTAAAGGGTTTGGGGAGTGAGTGTGACAGACTGGGTGGGATATTAAAGGGTTTGGGGAGTGAGTGTGACAGACTGGGTGGGATATTAAAGGGTTTGGGGAGTGAGTGTGACAGACTGGGTGGGATATTAAAGGGTTTGGGGAGTGAGTGTGACAGACTGGGTGGGATATTAAAGGGTTTGGGGAGTGAGTGTGACAGACTGGGTGGGATATTAAAGGGTTTGGGGAGTGAGTGTGACAGACTGGGTGGGATATTAAAGGGTTTGGGGAGTGAGTGTGACAGACTGGGTGGGATATTAAAGGGTTTGGGGAGTGAGTGTGACAGACTGGGTGGGATATTAAAGGGTTTGGGGAGTGAGTGTGACAGACTGGGTGGGATATTAAAGGGTTTGGGGAGTGAGTGTGTGGGTGGGATATTAAAGGGTTTGGGGAGTGAGTGTGACAGACTGGGTGGGATATTAAAGGGTTTGGGGAGTGAGTGTGACAGACTGGGTGGGATATTAAAGGGTTTGGGGAGTGAGTGTGACAGACTGGGTGGGATATTAAAGGGTTTGGGGAGTGAGTGTGACAGACTGGGTGGGATATTAAAGGGTTTGGGGAGTGAGTGTGACAGACTGGGTGGGATATTAAAGGGTTTGGGGAGTGAGTGTGACAGACTGGGTGGGATATTAAAGGGTTTGGGGAGTGAGTGTGACAGACTGGGTGGGATATTAAAGGGTTTGGGGAGTGAGTGTGACAGACTGGGTGGGATATTAAAGGGTTTGGGGAGTGAGTGTGACAGACTGGGTGGGATATTAAAGGGTTTGGGGAGTGAGTGTGACAGACTGGGTGGGATATTAAAGGGTTTGGGGAGTGAGTGTGACAGACTGGGTGGGATATTAAAGGGTTTGGGGAGTGAGTGTGACAGACTGGGTGGGATATTAAAGGGTTTGGGGAGTGAGTGTGACAGACTGGGTGGGATATTAAAGGGTTTGGGGAGTGAGTGTGACAGACTGGGTGGGATATTAAAGGGTTTGGGGAGTGAGTGTGACAGACTGGGTGGGATATTAAAGGGTTTGGGGAGTGAGTGTGACAGACTGGGTGGGATATTAAAGGGTTTGGGGAGTGAGTGTGACAGACTGGGTGGGATATTAAAGGGTTTGGGGAGTGAGTGTGACAGACTGGGTGGGATATTAAAGGGTTTGGGGAGTGAGTGTGACAGACTGGGTGGGATATTAAAGGGTTTGGGGAGTGAGTGTGACAGACTGGGTGGGATATTAAAGGGTTTGGGGAGTGAGTGTGACAGACTGGGTGGGATATTAAAGGGTTTGGGGAGTGAGTGTGACAGACTGGGTGGGATATTAAAGGGTTTGGGGAGTGAGTGTGACAGACTGGGTGGGATATTAAAGGGTTTGGGGAGTGAGTGTGACAGACTGGGTGGGATATTAAAGGGTTTGGGGAGTGAGTGTGACAGACTGGGTGGGATATTAAAGGGTTTGGGGAGTGAGTGTGACAGACTGGGTGGGATATTAAAGGGTTTGGGGAGTGAGTGTGACAGACTGGGTGGGATATTAAAGGGTTTGGGGAGTGAGTGTGACAGACTGGGTGGGATATTAAAGGGTTTGGGGAGTGAGTGTGACAGACTGGGTGGGATATTAAAGGGTTTGGGGAGTGAGTGTGACAGACTGGGTGGGATATTAAAGGGTTTGGGGAGTGAGTGTGACAGACTGGGTGGGATATTAAAGGGTTTGGGGAGTGAGTGTGACAGACTGGGTGGGATATTAAAGGGTTTGGGGAGTGAGTGTGACAGACTGGGTGGGATATTAAAGGGTTTGGGGAGTGAGTGTGACAGACTGGGTGGGATATTAAAGGGTTTGGGGAGTGAGTGTGACAGACTGGGTGGGATATTAAAGGGTTTGGGGAGTGAGTGTGACAGACTGGGTGGGATATTAAAGGGTTTGGGGAGTGAGTGTGACAGACTGGGTGGGATATTAAAGGGTTTGGGGAGTGAGTGTGACAGACTGGGTGGGATATTAAAGGGTTTGGGGAGTGAGTGTGACAGACTGGGTGGGATATTAAAGGGTTTGGGGAGTGAGTGTGACAGACTGGGTGGGATATTAAAGGGTTTGGGGAGTGAGTGTGACAGACTGGGTGGGATATTAAAGGGTTTGGGGAGTGAGTGTGACAGACTGGGTGGGATATTAAAGGGTTTGGGGAGTGAGTGTGACAGACTGGGTGGGATATTAAAGGGTTTGGGGAGTGAGTGTGACAGACTGGGTGGGATATTAAAGGGTTTGGGGAGTGAGTGTGACAGACTGGGTGGGATATTAAAGGGTTTGGGGAGTGAGTGTGACAGACTGGGTGGGATATTAAAGGGTTTGGGGAGTGAGTGTGACAGACTGGGTGGGATATTAAAGGGTTTGGGGAGTGAGTGTGACAGACTGGGTGGGATATTAAAGGGTTTGGGGAGTGAGTGTGACAGACTGGGTGGGATATTAAAGGGTTTGGGGAGTGAGTGTGACAGACTGGGTGGGATATTAAAGGGTTTGGGGAGTGAGTGTGACAGACTGGGTGGGATATTAAAGGGTTTGGGGAGTGAGTGTGACAGACTGGGTGGGATATTAAAGGGTTTGGGGAGTGAGTGTGACAGACTGGGTGGGATATTAAAGGGTTTGGGGAGTGAGTGTGACAGACTGGGTGGGATATTAAAGGGTTTGGGGAGTGAGTGTGACAGACTGGGTGGGATATTAAAGGGTTTGGGGAGTGAGTGTGACAGACTGGGTGGGATATTAAAGGGTTTGGGGAGTGAGTGTGACAGACTGGGTGGGATATTAAAGGGTTTGGGGAGTGAGTGTGACAGACTGGGTGGGATATTAAAGGGTTTGGGGAGTGAGTGTGACAGACTGGGTGGGATATTAAAGGGTTTGGGGAGTGAGTGTGACAGACTGGGTGGGATATTAAAGGGTTTGGGGAGTGAGTGTGACAGACTGGGTGGGATATTAAAGGGTTTGGGGAGTGAGTGTGACAGACTGGGTGGGATATTAAAGGGTTTGGGGAGTGAGTGTGACAGACTGGGTGGGATATTAAAGGGTTTGGGGAGTGAGTGTGACAGACTGGGTGGGATATTAAAGGGTTTGGGGAGTGAGTGTGACAGACTGGGTGGGATATTAAAGGGTTTGGGGAGTGAGTGTGACAGACTGGGTGGGATATTAAAGGGTTTGGGGAGTGAGTGTGACAGACTGGGTGGGATATTAAAGGGTTTGGGGAGTGAGTGTGACAGACTGGGTGGGATATTAAAGGGTTTGGGGAGTGAGTGTGACAGACTGGGTGGGATATTAAAGGGTTTGGGGAGTGAGTGTGACAGACTGGGTGGGATATTAAAGGGTTTGGGGAGTGAGTGTGACAGACTGGGTGGGATATTAAAGGGTTTGGGGAGTGAGTGTGACAGACTGGGTGGGATATTAAAGGGTTTGGGGAGTGAGTGTGACAGACTGGGTGGGATATTAAAGGGTTTGGGGAGTGAGTGTGACAGACTGGGTGGGATATTAAAGGGTTTGGGGAGTGAGTGTGACAGACTGGGTGGGATATTAAAGGGTTTGGGGAGTGAGTGTGACAGACTGGGTGGGATATTAAAGGGTTTGGGGAGTGAGTGTGACAGACTGGGTGGGATATTAAAGGGTTTGGGGAGTGAGTGTGACAGACTGGGTGGGATATTAAAGGGTTTGGGGAGTGAGTGTGACAGACTGGGTGGGATATTAAAGGGTTTGGGGAGTGAGTGTGACAGACTGGGTGGGATATTAAAGGGTTTGGGGAGTGAGTGTGACAGACTGGGTGGGATATTAAAGGGTTTGGGGAGTGAGTGTGACAGACTGGGTGGGATATTAAAGGGTTTGGGGAGTGAGTGTGACAGACTGGGTGGGATATTAAAGGGTTTGGGGAGTGAGTGTGACAGACTGGGTGGGATATTAAAGGGTTTGGGGAGTGAGTGTGACAGACTGGGTGGGATATTAAAGGGTTTGGGGAGTGAGTGTGACAGACTGGGTGGGATATTAAAGGGTTTGGGGAGTGAGTGTGACAGACTGGGTGGGATATTAAAGGGTTTGGGGAGTGAGTGTGACAGACTGGGTGGGATATTAAAGGGTTTGGGGAGTGAGTGTGACAGACTGGGTGGGATATTAAAGGGTTTGGGGAGTGAGTGTGACAGACTGGGTGGGATATTAAAGGGTTTGGGGAGTGAGTGTGACAGACTGGGTGGGATATTAAAGGGTTTGGGGAGTGAGTGTGACAGACTGGGTGGGATATTAAAGGGTTTGGGGAGTGAGTGTGACAGACTGGGTGGGATATTAAAGGGTTTGGGGAGTGAGTGTGACAGACTGGGTGGGATATTAAAGGGTTTGGGGAGTGAGTGTGACAGACTGGGTGGGATATTAAAGGGTTTGGGGAGTGAGTGTGACAGACTGGGTGGGATATTAAAGGGTTTGGGGAGTGAGTGTGACAGACTGGGTGGGATATTAAAGGGTTTGGGGAGTGAGTGTGACAGACTGGGTGGGATATTAAAGGGTTTGGGGAGTGAGTGTGACAGACTGGGTGGGATATTAAAGGGTTTGGGGAGTGAGTGTGACAGACTGGGTGGGATATTAAAGGGTTTGGGGAGTGAGTGTGACAGACTGGGTGGGATATTAAAGGGTTTGGGGAGTGAGTGTGACAGACTGGGTGGGATATTAAAGGGTTTGGGGAGTGAGTGTGACAGACTGGGTGGGATATTAAAGGGTTTGGGGAGTGAGTGTGACAGACTGGGTGGGATATTAAAGGGTTTGGGGAGTGAGTGTGACAGACTGGGTGGGATATTAAAGGGTTTGGGGAGTGAGTGTGACAGACTGGGTGGGATATTAAAGGGTTTGGGGAGTGAGTGTGACAGACTGGGTGGGATATTAAAGGGTTTGGGGAGTGAGTGTGACAGACTGGGTGGGATATTAAAGGGTTTGGGGAGTGAGTGTGACAGACTGGGTGGGATATTAAAGGGTTTGGGGAGTGAGTGTGACAGACTGGGTGGGATATTAAAGGGTTTGGGGAGTGAGTGTGACAGACTGGGTGGGATATTAAAGGGTTTGGGGAGTGAGTGTGACAGACTGGGTGGGATATTAAAGGGTTTGGGGAGTGAGTGTGACAGACTGGGTGGGATATTAAAGGGTTTGGGGAGTGAGTGTGACAGACTGGGTGGGATATTAAAGGGTTTGGGGAGTGAGTGTGACAGACTGGGTGGGATATTAAAGGGTTTGGGGAGTGAGTGTGACAGACTGGGTGGGATATTAAAGGGTTTGGGGAGTGAGTGTGACAGACTGGGTGGGATATTAAAGGGTTTGGGGAGTGAGTGTGACAGACTGGGTGGGATATTAAAGGGTTTGGGGAGTGAGTGTGACAGACTGGGTGGGATATTAAAGGGTTTGGGGAGTGAGTGTGACAGACTGGGTGGGATATTAAAGGGTTTGGGGAGTGAGTGTGACAGACTGGGTGGGATATTAAAGGGTTTGGGGAGTGAGTGTGACAGACTGGGTGGGATATTAAAGGGTTTGGGGAGTGAGTGTGACAGACTGGGTGGGATATTAAAGGGTTTGGGGAGTTAGTGTGACAGACTGGGTGGGATATTAAAGGGTTTGGGGAGTGAGTGTGACAGACTGGGTGGGATATTAAAGGGTTTGGGGAGTGAGTGTGACAGACTGGGTGGGATATTAAAGGGTTTGGGGAGTGAGTGTGACAGACTGGGTGGGATATTAAAGGGTTTGGGGAGTGAGTGTGACAGACTGGGTGGGATATTAAAGGGTTTGGGGAGTGAGTGTGACAGACTGGGTGGGATATTAAAGGGTTTGGGGAGTGAGTGTGACAGACTGGGTGGGATATTAAAGGGTTTGGGGAGTGAGTGGGATCAGACTGGTGGGATATTAAAGGGTTTGGGGATATGTGGGATCAGACTGGGTGGGATATTAAAGTGTTTGGGGAGTGAGTGTGACAGACTGGGTGGGATATTAAAGGGTTTGGGGAGTAAGTGGGATCAGACTGGGTGGGATATTAAAGGTTTGGGAGTGAGTGGACAGACTGGGTGGATATTAAAGGGTTTGGGGAGTGAGGGGATCAGACTGGGTGGGATATTAACGAGTTTGGGGAGTGAGTGTGACAGACTGGGTGGGATATTAAAGGGTTTTTGGGAGTGAGTGTGACAGACTGGGTGGGATATTAAAGGGTTTGGGGAGTGAGTGTGACAGACTGGGTGGGATATTAAAGTGTTTGGGGAGTGAGTGTGACAGACTGGGTGGGATATTAAAAAGGTTTGGGGAGTGAGTGTGACAGACTGGGTGGGATATTAAAGGGTTTGGGGAGTGAGTGTGACAGACTGGGTGGGATATTAAAGGGTTTGGGGAGTGAGTGTGACAGACTGGGTGGGATATTAAAGGGTTTGGGGAGTGAGTGTGACAGACTGGGTGGGATATTAAAGGGTTTGGGGAGTGAGTGTGACAGACTGGGTGGGATATTAAAGGGTTTGGGGAGTGAGTGGATCAGACTGGGTGGGATATTAAAGGGTTTGGGGAGTGAGTGTGACAGACTGGGTGGGATATTAAAGGGTTTGGGGAGTGAGTGTGATCAGACTGGGTGGGATATTAAAGGGTTTGGGGAGTGAGTGTGACAGACTGGGTGGGATATTAAAGGGTTTGGGGAGTGAGTGTGACAGACTGGGTGGGATATTAAAGGGTTTGGGGAGTGAGTGGGATCAGACTGGGTGGGATATTAAAGGGTTTGGGGAGTGAGTGTGACAGACTGGGTGGGATATTAAAGGGTTTGGGGAGTGAGTGTGACAGACTGGGTGGGATATTAAAGGGTTTGGGGAGTGAGTGTGACAGACTGGGTGGGATATTAAAGGGTTTGGGGAGTGAGTGTGACAGACTGGGTGGGATATTAAAGGGTTTGGGGAGTGAGTGTGACAGACTGGGTGGGATATTAAAGGGTTTGGGGAGTGAGTGTGAACAGACTGGGTGGGATATTAAAGGGTTTGGGGAGTGAGTGTGACAGACTGGGTGGTATATTAAAGGGTTTGGGGAGTGAGTGGGATCAGACTGGTGGGATATTAAAGGGTTTGGGAGTGAGTGTGACAGACTGGGTGGGATATTAAAGGGTTTGGGGAGTGAGTGTGACAGACTGGGTGGGATATTAAAGGGTTTGGGGAGTGAGTGTGACAGACTGGGTGGGATATTAAAGGGTTTGGGGAGTGAGTGTGACAGACTGGGTGGGATATTAAAGGGTTTGGGGAGTGAGTGTGACAGACTGGGTGGGATATTAAAGGGTTTGGGGAGTGAGTGTGACAGACTGGGTGGGATATTAAAGGGTTTGGGGAGTGAGTGTGACAGACTGGGTGGGATATTAAAGGGTTTGGGGAGTGAGTGTGACAGACTGGGTGGGATATTAAAGGGTTTGGGGAGTGAGTGTGACAGACTGGGTGGGATATTAAAGGGTTTGGGGAGTGAGTGTGACAGACTGGGTGGGATATTAAAGGGTTTGGGGAGTGAGTGGGACAGACTGGGTGGGATATTAAAGGGTTTGGGGAGTGAGTGTGATCAGACTGGGTGGGATATTAAAGGGTTTGGGGAGTGAGTGTGACAGACTGGGTGGGATATTAAAGGGTTTGGGGAGTGAGTGTGACAGACTGGGTGGGATATTAAAGGGTTTGGGGAGTGAGTGTGACAGACTGGGTGGGATATTAAAGGGTTTGGGGAGTGAGTGTGACAGACTGGGTGGGATATTAAAGGGTTTGGGGAGTGAGTGTGACAGACTGGGTGGGATATTAAAGGGTTTGGGGAGTGAGTGTGATCAGACTGGGTGGGATATTAAAGGGTTTGGGGAGTGAGTGGGATCAGACTGGGTGGGATATTAAAGGGTTTGGGGAGTGAGTGTGACAGACTGGGTGGATATTAAAGGGTTTGGGGAGTGAGTGTGACAGACTGGGTGGGATATTAAAGGGTTTGGGGAGTGAGTGTGACAGACTGGGTGGGATATTAAAGGGTTTGGGGAGTGAGTGTGTCAGACTGGGTGGGATATTAAAGGGTTTGGGGAGTGAGTGTGATCAGACTGGGTGGGATATTAAAGGGTTTGGGGAGTGAGTGTGACAGACTGGGTGGGATATTAAAGGGTTTGGGGAGTGAGTGTGACAGACTGGGAGGGATATTAAAGGGTTTGGGGAGTGAGTGTGACAGACTGGGTGGGATATTAAAGGGTTTGGGGAGTGAGTGTGACAGACTGGGTGGGATATTAAAGGGTTTGGGGAGTGAGTGTGACAGACTGGGTGGGATATTAAAGGGTTTGGGGAGTGAGTGTGACAGACTGGTTGGGATATTAAAGGGTTTGGGGAGTGAGTGTGACAGACTGGGTGGGATATTAAAGGGTTTGGGGAGTGAGTGAAAAATACTGGGTGGGATATTAAAGGGTTTGGGGAGTGAGTGGGATCAGACTGGGTGGGATATTAAAGGGTTTGGGGAGTGAGTGTGACAGACTGGGTGGGATATTAAAGGGTTTGGGGAGTGAGTGGGATCAGACTGGGTGGGATATTAAAAGGTTTGGCGAGTGAGTGTGACAGACTGGTTGGGATATTAAAGGGTTTGGGGACTGAGTGTGACAGACTGGGTGGGATATTAAAGGGTTTGGGGAGTGAGTGTGATCAGACTGGGTGGGATATTAAAGGGTTTGGGGAGTGAGTGTGACAGACTGGGTGGGATATTAAAGGGTTTGGGGAGTGAGTGTGACAGACTGGGTGGGATATTAAAGGGTTTGGGGAGTGAGTGTGACAGACTGGGTGGGATATTAAAGGGTTTGGGGAGTGAGTGTGACAGACTGGGTGGGATATTAAAGGGTTTGGGGAGTGAGTGTGACAGACTGGGTGGGATATTAAAGGGTTTGGGGAGTGAGTGTGACAGACTGGGTGGGATATTAAAGGGTTTGGGGAGTGAGTGTGACAGACTGGGTGGGATATTAAAGGGTTTGGGGAGTGAGTGTGATCAGTCTGGGTGGGATATTAAAGGGTTTGGGGAGTGAGTGTGACAGACTGGGTGGGATATTACAGGGTTCGGGGAGTGAGTGTGACAGACTGGGTGGGATATTAAAGGTTTCGGGGAGTGAGTGTGATCAGACTGGGTGGGATATTAAAGGGTTTGGGGAGTGAGTGTGACAGACTGGGTGGGATATTAAAGGGTTTGGGGAGTGAGTTGGATCAGACTGGGTGGGATATTAAAGGGTTTGGGGAGTGAGTGTGACAGACTGGGTGGGATATTAAAGGGTTTGGGGAGTGAGTGTGACAGACTGGGTGGGATATTAAAGGGTTTGGGGAGTGAGTGTGACAGACTGGGTGGGATATTAAAGGGTTTGGGGAGTGAGTGTGACAGACTGGGTGGGAAATTAAAGTGTTTGAGGAGTGAGTGTGACAGACTGGGTGGGATATTAAAGGATTTGGCGAGTGAGTGTGACAGACTATGTGGGATATTAAAGGGTTTGGGGAGTGAGTGTGATCAGACTGGGTGGATATTAAAGGGTTTGGGGAGTGAGTGTGACAGACTGGGTGGGATATTAAAGGGTTTGGGGAGTGAGTGTGACAGACTGGGTGGGATATTAAAGGGTTTGGGGAGTGAGTGTGACAGACTGGGTGGGATATTAAAGGGTTTGGGGACTGAGTGTGACAGACTGGATGGGATATTAAAGGGTTTGGGGAGTGAGTGTGACAGAATGGGTGGGATATTAAAGGGTTTGGGGAGTGAGTGTGACAGACTGGGTGGGATATTGAAGGGTTTGGGGAGTTTGTGTGATCAGACTGGGTGGGATATTAAAGGGTTTGGGGAGTGAGTGGACAGACTGGGTGGGATATTAAAGGGTTTGTGGAGTGAGTGTGATCAGACTGGGTGGGATATTAAAGGGTTCGGGGAGTAAGTGTGACAGACTGGGTGGGATATTAAAGGGTTCGGGGAGTGAGTGTGATCAGACTGGGTGGGATATTAAAGGGTTTGGGGAGTGAGTGTGACAGACTGGGTGGGATATTAAAGGGTTTGGGGAGTGAGTGTGACAGACTGGGTGGGATATTAAAGGGTTTGGGGAGTGAGTGTGACAGACTGGGTGGGATATTAAAGGGTTTGGGGAGTGAGTGTGACAGACTGGGTGGGATATTAAAGGGTTTGGGGAGTGAGTGTGACAGACTGGGTGGGATATTAAAGGGTTTGGGGAGTGAGTGTGACAGACTGGGTGGGATATTAAAGGGTTTGGGGAGTGAGTGTGACAGACTGGGTGGGATATTAAAGGGTTTGGGGAGTGAGTGTGACAGACTGGGTGGGATATTAAAGGGTTTGGGGAGTGAGTGTGACAGACTGGGTGGGATATTAAAGGGTTTGGGGAGTGAGTGTGACAGACTGGGTGGGATATTAAAGGGTTTGGGGAGTGAGTGGGATCAGACTGGGTGGGATATTAAAGGGTTTGGGGAGTGAGTGTGACAGACTGGGTGGGATATTAAAGGGTTTGGGGAGTGAGTGTGACAGACTGGGTGGGATATTAAAGGGTTTGGGGAGTGAGTGGGATCAGACTGGGTGGGATATTAAAGGGTTTGGGGAGTGAGTGTGACAGACTGGGTGGGATATTAAAGGGTTTGGGGAGTGAGTGTGACAGACTGGGTGGGATATTAAAGGGTTTGGGGAGTGAGTGTGACAGACTGGGTGGGATATTAAAGGGTTTGGGGAGTGAGTGGGATCAGACTGGGTGGGATATTAAAGGGTTTGGGGAGTGAGTGGGATCAGACTGGGTGGGATATTAAAGGGTTTGGGGAGTGAGTGTGACAGACTGGGTGGGATATTAAAGGGTTTGGGGAGTGAGTGTGACAGACTGGGTGGGATATTAAAGGGTTTGGGGAGTGAGTGTGACAGACTGGGTGGGATATTAAAGGGTTTGGGGAGTGAGTGTGATCAGACTGGGTGGGATATTAAAGGGTTTGGGGAGTGAGTGTGACAGACTGGGTGGGATATTAAAGAGTTTGGGGAGTGAGTGTGATCAGACTGGGTGGGATATTAAAGGGTTTGGGGAGTGAGTGTGACAGACTGGGTGGGATATTAAAGGGTTTGGGGAGTGAGTGTGACAGACTGGGTGGGATATTAAAGGGTTTGGGGAGTGAGTGTGACAGACTGGGTGGGATATTAAAGGGTTTGGGGACTGAGTGTGATCAGACTGGTTGGGATATTAAAGGGTTTGGGGAGTGAGTGTGATCAGACTGGGTGGGATATTAAAGGGTTTGGGGAGTGAGTGTGACAGACTGGGTGGGATATTAAAGGGTTTGGGGAGTGAGTGTGACAGACTGGGTGGGATATTAAAGGGTTTGGGGAGTGAGTGTGACAGACTGGGTGGGATATTAAAGGGTTTGGGGAGTGAGTGTGACAGACTGGGTGGGATATTAAAGGGTTTGGGGAGTGAGTGTGACAGACTGGGTGGGATATTAAAGGGTTTGGGGAGTGAGTGTGACAGACTGGGTGGGATATTAAAGGGTTTGGGGAGTGAGTGTGACAGACTGGGTGGGATATTAAAGGGTTTGGGGAGTGAGTGTGACAGACTGGGTGGGATATTAAAGGTTTTGGGGAGTGAGTGTGACAGACTGGGTGGGATATTAAAGGGTTTGGGGAGTGAGTGTGACAGACTGGGTGGGATATTAAAGGGTTGGGGAGTGAGTGGGATCAGACTGGGTGGGATATTAAAGGGTTTGGGGAGTGAGTGTGATCAGACTGGGTGGGATATTAAAGGGTTTGGGGAGTGAGTGGGATCAGACTGGGTGGGATATTAAAGGGTTTGGGGAGTGAGTGTGACAGACTGGGTGGGATATTAAAGGGTTTGGGGAGTGAGTGTGACAGACTGGGTGGGATATTAAAGGGTTTGGGGAGTGAGTGTGACAGACTGGGTGGGATATTAAAGGGTTTGGGGAGTGAGTGTGACAGACTGGGTGGGATATTAAAGGGTTTGGGGAGTGAGTGTGACAGACTGGGTGGGATATTAAAGGGTTTGGGGAGTGAGTGTGACAGACTGGGTGGGATATTAAAGGGTTTGGGGAGTGAGTGTGACAGACTGGGTGGGATATTAAAGGGTTTGGGGAGTGAGTGTGACAGACTGGGTGGGATATTAAAGGGTTTGGGGAGTGAGTGTGACAGACTGGGTGGGATATTAAAGGGTTTGGGGAGTGAGTGTGACAGACTGGGTGGGATATTAAAGGGTTTGGGGAGTGAGTGTGACAGACTGGGTGGGATATTAAAGGGTTTGGGGAGTGAGTGTGACAGACTGGGTGGGATATTAAAGGGTTTGGGGAGTGAGTGTGACAGACTGGGTGGGATATTAAAGGGTTTGGGGAGTGAGTGTGACAGACTGGGTGGGATATTAAAGGGTTTGGGGAGTGAGTGTGACAGACTGGGTGGGATATTAAAGGGTTTGGGGAGTGAGTGTGACAGACTGGGTGGGATATTAAAGGGTTTGGGGAGTGAGTGTGACAGACTGGGTGGGATATTAAAGGGTTTGGCGAGTGAGTGTGACAGACTGGGTGGGATATTAAAGGGTTTGGGGAGTGAGTGTGACAGACTGGGTGGGATATTAAAGGGTTTGGGGTGTGAGTGTGACAGACTGGGTGGGATATTAAAGGGTTTGGGGAGTGAGAGTGACAGACTGGGTGGGATATTAAAGGGTTTGGGGAGTGAGTGTGACAGACTGGGTGGGATATTAAAGGGTTTGGGGAGTGAGTGTGACAGACTGGGTGGGATATTAAAGGGTTTGGGGAGTGAGTGTGACAGACTGGGTGGGATATTAAAGGGTTTGGGGAGTGAGTGTGACAGACTGGGTGGGATATTAAAGGGTTTGGGGAGTGAGTGTGATCAGACTGGGTGGGATATTAAAGGGTTTGGGGAGTGAGTGGGATCAGACTGGGTGGTATATTAAAGGGTTTGGGGAGTGAGTTTGACAGACTGGGTGGGATATTAAAGGGTTTGGGGAGTGAGTGTGACAGACTGGGTGGGATATTAAAGGGTTTGGGGAGTGAGTGTGACAGACTGGGTGGGATATTAAAGGGTTTGGGGAGTGAGTGTGACAGACTGGGTGGGATATTAAAGGGTTTGGGGAGTGAGTGTGACAGACTGGGTGGGATATTAAAGGGTTTGGGGAGTGAGTGTGACAGACTGGGTGGGATATTAAAGGGTTTGGGGAGTGAGTGTGACAGACTGGGTGGGATATTAAAGGGTTTGGGGAGTGAGTGTGACAGATTGGGTGGGATATTAAAGGGTTTGGGGAGTGAGTGTGACAGACTGGGTGGGATATTAAAGGGTTTGGGGAGTGAGTGTGACAGACTGGGTGGGATATTAAAGAGTTTGTGGAATGAGTGTGACAGACTGGGTGGGATATTAAAGGGTTTGGGGAGTGAGTGTGACAGACTGGGTGGGATATTAAAGGGTTTGGGGAGTGAGTGTGACAGACTGGGTGGGATATTAAAGGGTTTTGGGAGTGAGTGTGACAGACTGGGTGGGATATTAAAGGGTTTGGGGAGTGAGTGTGACAGACTGGGTGGGATATTAAAGGGTTTGGGGAGTGAGTGTGATCAGACTGGGTGGGATATTAAAGGTTTGGGGAGTGAGTGTGACAGACTGGGTGGGATATTAAAGGGTTTGGGGAGTGAGTGGATCAGACTGGGTGGGATATTAAAGGGTTTGGGGAGTGAGTGTGACAGACTGGGTGGGATATTAAAGGGTTTGGGGAGTGAGTGGGATCAGACTGGGTGGGATATTAAAGGGTTTGGGGAGTGAGTGTGACAGACTGGGTGGGATATTAAAGGGTTTGGGGAGTGAGTGTGACAGACTGGGTGGGATATTAAAGGGTTTGGGGAGTGAGTGTGACAGACTGGGTGGGATATTAAAGGGTTTGGGGAGTGAGTGTGACAGACTGGGTGGGATATTAAAGGGTTTGGGGAGTGAGTGTGACAGACTGGGTGGGATATTAAAGGGTTTGGGGAGTGAGTGTGACAGACTGGGTGGGATATTAAAGGGTTTGGGGAGTGAGTGTGACAGACTGGGTGGGATATTAAAGGGTTTGGGGAGTGAGTGTGACAGACTGGGTGGGATATTAAAGGGTTTGGGGAGTGAGTGTGACAGACTGGGTGGGATATTAAAGGGTTTGGGGAGTGAGTGTGACAGACTGGGTGGGATATTAAAGGGTTTGGGGAGTGAGTGTGACAGACTGGGTGGGATATTAAAGGGTTTGGGGAGTGAGTGTGACAGACTGGGTGGGATATTAAAGGGTTTGGGGAGTGAGTGTGACAGACTGGGTGGGATATTAAAGGGTTTGGGGAGTGAGTGTGACAGACTGGGTGGGATATTAAAGGGTTTGGGGAGTGAGTGTGACAGACTGGGTGGGATATTAAAGGGTTTGGGGAGTGAGTGTGACAGACTGGGTGGGATATTAAAGGGTTTGGGGAGTGAGTGTGACAGACTGGGTGGGATATTAAAGGGTTTGGGGAGTGAGTGTGACAGACTGGGTGGGATATTAAAGGGTTTGGGGAGTGAGTGTGACAGACTGGGTGGGATATTAAAGGGTTTGGGGAGTGAGTGTGACAGACTGGGTGGGATATTAAAGGGTTTGGGGAGTGAGTGTGACAGACTGGGTGGGATATTAAAGGGTTTGGGGAGTGAGTGTGACAGACTGGGTGGGATATTAAAGGGTTTGGGGAGTGAGTGTGACAGACTGGGTGGGATATTAAAGGGTTTGGGGAGTGAGTGTGACAGACTGGGTGGGATATTAAAGGGTTTGGGGAGTGAGTGTGACAGACTGGGTGGGATATTAAAGGGTTTCGGGAGTGAGTGTGACAGACTGGGTGGGATATTAAAGGGTTTGGGGAGTGAGTGTGACAGACTGGGTGGGATATTAAAGGGTTTGGGAGTGAGTGTGACAGACTGGGTGGGATATTAAAGGGTTTGGGGAGTGAGTGTGATCAGACTGGGTGGGATATTAAAGGGTTTGGGGAGTGAGTGTGACAGACTGGGTGGGATATTAAAGGGTTTGGGGAGTGAGTGTGACAGACTGGGTGGGATATTAAAGGGTTTGGGGAGTGAGTGGATCAGACTGGGTGGGATATTAAAGGGTTTGGGGAGTGAGTGTGACAGACTGGGTGGGATATTAAAGGGTTTGGGGAGTGAGTGTGATCAGACTGGGTGGGATATTAAAGAGTTTGGGGAGTGAGTGTGACAGACTGGGTGGGATATTAAAGGGTTTGGGAGTGAGTGTGACAGACTGGGTGGGATATTAAAGGGTTTGGGGAGTGAGTGTGACAGACTGGGTGGGATATTAAAGGGTTTGGGGAGTGAGTGTGACAGACTGGGTGGGATATTAAAGGGTTTGGGGAGTGAGTGTGATCAGACTGGGTGGGATATTAAAGGGTTTGGGGAGTGAGTGTGACAGACTGGGTGGGATATTAAAGGGTTTGGGGAGTGAGTGTGACAGACTGGGTGGGATATTAAAGGGTTTGGGGAGTGAGTGTGACAGACTGGGTGGGATATTAAAGGTTTGGGGAGTGAGTGTGACAGACTGGGTGGGATATTAAAGGGTTTGGGGAGTGAGTGTGACAGACTGGGTGGGATATTAAAGGTTTGGGGAGTGAGTGTGACAGACTGGGTGGGATATTAAAGGGTTTGGGGAGTGAGTGTGACAGACTGGGTGGGATATTAAAGGGTTTGGGGAGTGAGTGTGACAGACTGGGTGGGATATTAAAGGGTTTGGGGAGTGAGTGTGACAGACTGGGTGGGATATTAAAGGGTTTGGGGAGTGAGTGTGACAGACTGGGTGGGATATTAAAGGGTTTGGGGAGTGAGTGTGACAGACTGGGTGGGATATTAAAGGGTTTGGGGAGTGAGTGTGACAGACTGGGTGGGATATTAAAGGGTTTGGGGAGTGAGTGTGACAGACTGGGTGGGATATTAAAGGGTTTGGGGAGTGAGTGTGACAGACTGGGTGGGATATTAAAGGGTTTGGGGAGTGAGTGTGATCAGACTGGGTGGGATATTAAAGGGTTTGGGGAGTGAGTGTGACAGACTGGGTGGGATATTAAAGGGTTTGGGGAGTGAGTGTGACAGACTGGGTGGGATATTAAAGGGTTTGGGGAGTGAGTGTGACAGACTGGGTGGGATATTAAAGGGTTTGGGGAGTGAGTGTGACAGACTGGGTGGGATATTAAAGGGTTTGGGGAGTGAGTGTGACAGACTGGGTGGGATATTAAAGGGTTTGGGGAGTGAGTGTGACAGACTGGGTGGGATATTAAAGGGTTTGGGGAGTGAGTGTGACAGACTGGGTGGGATATTAAAGGGTTTGGGGAGTGAGTGTGATCAGACTGGGTGGGATATTAAAGGGTTTGGGGAGTGAGTGTGACAGACTGGGTGGGATATTAAAGGGTTTGGGGAGTGAGTGTGACAGACTGGGTGGGATATTAAAGTGTTTAGGGAGCGAGTGTGTCAGACTGGGTGGGATATTAAAGGGTTTGGGGAGTGAGTGTGAGAAACTGGGTGGGATATTAAAGGGTTTGGGAGTGAGTGTGACAGACTGGGTGGGATATTAAAGGTTTGGGGAGTGAGTGTGACAGACTGGGTGGGATATTAAAGGGTTTGGGGAGTGAGTGGGATCAGACTGGGTGGGATATTAAAGGGTTTGGGGAGTGAGTGTGACAGACTGGGTGGGATATTAAAGGGTTTGGGGAGTGAGTGTGACAGACTGGGTGGGATATTAAAGGTTTTGGGGAGTGAGTGTGATCAGACTGGGTGGGATATTAAAGGGTTTGGGGAGTGAGTGGGATCAGACTGGATGGGATATTAAAGGGTTTGTGGAGTGAGTGTGACAGACTGGGTGGGATATTAAAGGGTTTGGGGACTGAGTGTGACAGACTGGGTGGGATATTAAAGGGTTTGGGGAGTGAGTGTGATCAGACTGGGTGGGATATTAAAGGGTTTGGGGAGTGAGTGTGACAGACTGGGTGGGATATTAAAGGGTTTGGGGAGTGAGTGTGACAGACTGGGTGGGATATTAAAGGGTTTGGGGAGTGAGTGTGACAGACTGGGTGGGATATTAAAGGGTTTGGGGAGTGAGTGTGACAGACTGGGTGGGATATTAAAGGGTTTGGGGAGTGAGTGTGATCAGACTGGGTGGGATATTAAAGGGTTTGGGGAGTGAGTGTGACAGACTGGGTGGGATATTAAAGGGTTTGGGGAGTGAGTGTGACAGACTGGGTGGGATATTAAAGGGTTTGGGGAGTGAGTGTGACAGACTGGGTGGGATATTAAAGGGTTTGGGGAGTGAGTGTGACAGACTGGGTGGGATATTAAAGGGTTTGGGGAGTGAGTGTGACAGACTGGGTGGGATATTAAAGGGTTTGGGGAGTGAGTGTGACAGACTGGGTGGGATATTAAAGGGTTTGGGGAGTGAGTGTGACAGACTGGGTGGGATATTAAAGGGTTTGGGGAGTGAGTGTGACAGACTGGGTGGGATATTAAAGGGTTTGGGGAGTGAGTGTGACAGACTGGGTGGGATATTAAAGGGTTTGGGGAGTGAGTGTGACAGACTGGGTGGGATATTAAAGGGTTTGGGGAGTGAGTGTGACAGACTGGGTGGGATATTAAAGGGTTTGGGGAGTGAGTGTGACAGACTGGGTGGGATATTAAAGGGTTTGGGGAGTGAGTGTGACAGACTGGGTGGGATATTAAAGGGTTTGGGGAGTGAGTGTGACAGACTGGGTGGGATATTAAAGGGTTTGGGGAGTGAGTGTGACAGACTGGGTGGGATATTAAAGGGTTTGGGGAGTGAGTGTGACAGACTGGGTGGGATATTAAAGGGTTTGGGGAGTGAGTGTGATCAGACTGGGTGGGATATTAAAGGGTTTGGGGAGTGAGTGGACAGACTGGGTGGGATATTAAAGGGTTTGGGGAGTGAGTGTGACAGACTGGGTGGGATATTAAAGGGTTTGGGGAGTGAGTGTGACAGACTGGGTGGGATATTAAAGGGTTTGGGGAGTGAGTGGACAGACTGGGTGGGATATTAAAGGGTTTGGGGAGTGAGTGTGACAGACTGGGTGGGATATTAAAGGGTTTGGGGAGTGAGTGTGACAGACTGGGTGGGATATTAAAGGGTTTGGGGAGTGAGTGTGACAGACTGGGTGGGATATTAAAGGGTTTTGGGGAGTGAGTGTGACAGACTGGGTGGGATATTAAAGGGTTTGGGGAGTGAGTGTGACAGACTGGGTGGGATATTAAAGGGTTTGGGGAGTGAGTGGGATCAGACTGGGTGGGATATTAAAGGGTTTGGGGAATGAGTGTGACAGACTGGGTGGGATATTAAAGGGTTTGGGGAGTGAGTGTGACAGACTGGGTGGGATATTAAAGGGTTTGGGGAGTGAGTTTGACAGACTGGGTGGGATATTAAAGGGTTTGGGGAATGAGTTTGACAGACTGGGTGGGATATTAAAGGGTTTGGGGAGTGAGTGTGACAGACTGGGTGGGATATTAAAGGGTTTGGGGAGTGAGTGTGACAGACTGGGTGGGATATTAAAGGGTTTGGGGAGTGAGTGTGATCAGACTGGGTGGGATATTAAAGGGTTTGGGGAGTGAGTGTGACAGACTGGGTGGGATATTAAAGGGTTTGGGGAGTGAGTGTGACAGACTGGGTGGGATATTAAAGGGTTTGGGGAGTGAGTGTGACAGACTGGGTGGGATATTAAAGGGTTTGGGGAGTGAGTGTGACAGACTGGGTGGGATATTAAAGGGTTTGGGGAGTGAGTGTGACAGACTGGGTGGGATATTAAAGGGTTTGGGGAGTGAGTGTGACAGACTGGGTGGGATATTAAAGGGTTTGGGGAGTGAGTGTGATCAGACTGGGTGGGATATTAAAGGGTTTGGGGAGTGAGTGTGATCAGACTGGGTGGGATATTAAAGGGTTTGGGGAGTGAGTGTGACAGACTGGGTGGGATATTAAAGGGTTTGGGGAGTGAGTGTGATCAGACTGGGTGGTATATTAAAGGGTTTGGGGAGTGAGTGTGATCAGACTGGGTGGGATATTAAATGGTTTGGGGAGCGAGTGTGACAGACTGGGTGGGATATTAAAGGGTTTGGGGAGTGAGTGTGACAGACTGGGTGGGATATTAAAGGGTTTGGGGAGTGAGTGTTACAGACTGGGTGGGATATTAAATGGTTTGGGGAGTGAGTGTGACAGACTGGGTGGGATATTAAAGGGTTTGGGGAGTGAGTGTGACAGACTGGGTGGGATATTAAAGGGTTTGGGGAGTGAGTGTGATCAGACTGGGTGGGATATTAAAGGGTTTGGGGAGTGAGTGTGATCAGACTGGGTGGGATATTAAAGGGTTTGGGGAGTGAGTGTGATCAGACTGGGTGGGATATTAAAGGGTTTGGGGAGTGAGTGTGACAGACTGGGTGGGATATTAAAGGGTTTGGGGAGTGAGTGTGACAGACTGGGTGGGATATTAAAGGGTTTGGGGAGTGAGTGTGACAGACTGGGTGGGATATTAAAGGGTTTGGGGAGTGAGTGTGACAGACTGGGTGGGATATTAAAGGGTTTGGGGAGTGAGTGTGACAGACTGGGTGGGATATTAAAGGGTTTGGGGAGTGAGTGTGACAGACTGGGTGGGATATTAAAGGGTTTGGGGAGTGAGTGTGACAGACTGGGTGGGATATTAAAGGGTTTGGGGAGTGAGTGTGACAGACTGGGTGGGATATTAAAGGGTTTGGGGAGTGAGTGTGATCAGACTGGGTGGGATATTAAAGGGTTTGGGGAGTGAGTGTGACAGACTGGGTGGGATATTAAAGGGTTTGGGGAGTGAGTGTGACAGACTGGGTGGGATATTAAAGGGTTTGGGGAGTGAGTGTGACAGACTGGGTGGGATATTAAAGGGTTTGGGGAGTGAGTGTGACAGACTGGGTGGGATATTAAAGGGTTTGGGGAGTGAGTGTGACAGACTGGGTGGGATATTAAAGGGTTTGGGGAGTGAGTGTGACAGACTGGGTGGGATATTAAAGGGTTTGGGGAGTGAGTGTGACAGACTGGGTGGGATATTAAAGGGTTTGGGGAGTGAGTGTGACAGACTGGGTGGGATATTAAAGGGTTTGGGGAGTGAGTGTGACAGACTGGGTGGGATATTAAAGGGTTTGGGGAGTGAGTGTGACAGACTGGGTGGGATATTAAAGGGTTTGGGGAGTGAGTGTGACAGACTGGGTGGGATATTAAAGGGTTTGGGGAGTGAGTGTGACAGACTGGGTGGGATATTAAAGGGTTTGGGGAGTGAGTGTGACAGACTGGGTGGGATATTAAAGGGTTTGGGGAGTGAGTGTGACAGACTGGGTGGGATATTAAAGGGTTTGGGGAGTGAGTGTGACAGACTGGGTGGGATATTAAAGGGTTTGGGGAGTGAGTGTGACAGACTGGGTGGGATATTAAAGGGTTTGGGGAGTGAGTGTGACAGACTGGGTGGGATATTAAAGGGTTTGGGGAGTGAGTGTGATCAGACTGGGTGGGATATTAAAGGGTTTGGGGAGTGAGTGTGATCAGACTGGGTGGGATATTAAAGGGTTTGGGGAGTGAGTGTGATCAGACTGGGTGGGATATTAAAGGGTTTGGGGAGTGAGTGTGACAGACTGGGTGGGATATTAAAGGGTTTGGGGAGTGAGTGTGACAGACTGGGTGGGATATTAAAGGGTTTGGGGAGTGAGTGTGACAGACTGGGTGGGATATTAAAGGGTTTGGGGAGTGAGTGTGACAGACTGGGTGGGATATTAAAGGGTTTGGGGAGTGAGTGTGACAGACTGGGTGGGATATTAAAGGGTTTGGGGAGTGAGTGTGACAGACTGGGTGGGATATTAAAGGGTTTGGGGAGTGAGTGTGACAGACTGGGTGGGATATTAAAGGGTTTGGGGAGTGAGTGTGACAGACTGGGTGGGATATTAAAGGGTTTGGGGAGTGAGTGGGATCAGACTGGTTGGGACATTAAAGGGTTTGGGGAGTGAGTGTGATCAGACTGGGTGGGATATTAAAGGGTTTGGGGAGTGAGTGTGACAGACTGGGTGGGATATTAAAGGGTTTGGGGAGTGAGTGTGACAGACTGGGTGGGATATTAAAGGGTTTGGGGAGTGAGTGTGACAGACTGGGTGGCATATTAAAGTGTTTGGGGAGTGAGTGTGATCAGACTGGGTGGGATATTTAAGGGTTTGTTGAGTGAGTGTGACAGACTGGGTGGGATATTAAAGGGTTTGGGGAGTGAGTGTGACAGACTGGGTGGGATATTAAAGGGTTTGGGGAGTGAGTGTGACAGACTGGGTGGGATATTAAAGGGTTTGGGGAGTGAGTGTGACAGACTGGGTGGGATATTAAAGGGTTTGGGGAGTGAGTGTGACAGACTGGGTGGGATATTAAAGGGTTTGGGGAGTGAGTGTGACAGACTGGGTGGGATATTAAAGGGTTTGGGGAGTGAGTGTGATCAGACTGGGTGGGATATTAAAGGGTTTGGGGAGTGAGTGTGACAGACTGGGTGGGATATTAAAGGGTTTGGGGAGTGAGTGTGACAGACTGGGTGGGATATTAAAGGGTTTGGGGAGTGAGTGTGACAGACTGGGTGGGATATTAAAGGGTTTGGGGAGTGAGTGTGACAGACTGGGTGGGATATTAAAGGGTTTGGGGAGTGAGTGTGACAGACTGGGTGGGATATTAAAGGGTTTGGTGAGTGAGTGTGATCAGACTGGGTGGGATATTAAAGGGTTTGGGGAGTGAGTGTGATCAGACTGTGTGGGATATTAAATGGTTTGGGGAGTGAGTGTGACAGACTGGGTGGGATATTAAAGGGTTTGGGGAGTGAGTGTGACAGACTGGGTGGGATATTAAAGGGTTTGGGGAGTGAGTGTGACAGACTGGGTGGGATATTAAAGGGTTTGGGGAGTGAGTGTGATCAGACTGGGTGGGATATTAAAGGGTTTGGGGAGTGAGTGTGACAGACTGGGTGGGATATTAAAGGGTTTGGGGAGTGAGTGTGACAGACTGGGTGGGATATTAAAGGGTTTGGGGAGTGAGTGTGACAGACTGGGTGGGATATTAAAGGGTTTGGGGAGTGAGTGTGACAGACTGGGTGGGATATTAAAGGGTTTGGGGAGTGAGTGTGACAGACTGGGTGGGATATTAAAGGGTTTGGGGAGTGAGTGTGACAGACTGGGTGGGATATTAAAGGGTTTGGGGAGTGAGTGTGACAGACTGGGTGGGATATTAAAGGGTTTGGGGAGTGAGTGTGACAGACTGGGTGGGATATTAAAGGGTTTGGGGAGTGAGTGTGACAGACTGGGTGGGATATTAAAGGGTTTGGGGAGTGAGTGGGATCAGACTGGGTGGGATATTAAAGGGTTTGGGGAGGGAGTGTGACAGACTGGGTGGGATATTAAAGGGTTCGGGGAGTAAGTGTGACAGACTGGGTGGGATATTAAAGGGTTCGGGGAGTGAGTGTGATCAGACTGGGTGGGATATTAAAGGGTTTGGGGAGTGAGTGTGACAGACTGGGTGGGATATTAAAGGGTTTGGGGAGTGAGTGTGACAGACTGGGTGGGATATTAAAGGGTTTGGGGAGTGAGTGTGACAGACTGGGTGGGATATTAAAGGGTTTGGGGAGTGAGTGTGACAGACTGGGTGGGATATTAAAGGGTTTGGGGAGTGAGTGGGACAGACTGGGTGGGATATTAAAGGGTTTGGGGAGTGAGTGTTACAGACTGGGTGGGATATTAAAGGGTTTGGGGAGTGAGTGTGACAGACTGGGTGGGATATTAAAGGGTTTGGGGAGTGAGTGGGATCAGACTGGGTGGGATATTAAAGGGTTTGGGGAGTGAGTGTGACAGACTGGGTGGGATATTAAAGGGTTTGGGGAGTGAGTGGGATCAGACTGGGTGGGATATTAAAGGGTTTGGGGAGTGAGTGTGACAGACTGGGTGGGATATTAAAGGGTTTGGGGAGTGAGTGTGACAGACTGGGTGGGATATTAAAGGGTTTGGGGAGTGAGTGTGACAGACTGGGTGGGATATTAAAGGGTTTGGGGAGTGAGTGTGACAGACTGGGTGGGATATTAAAGGGTTTGGGGAGTGAGTGTGACAGACTGGGTGGGATATTAAAGGGTTTGGGGAGTGAGTGTGACAGACTGGGTGGGATATTAAAGGGTTTGGGGAGTGAGTGTGACAGACTGGGTGGGATATTAAAGGGTTTGGGGAGTGAGTGTGACAGACTGGGTGGGATATTAAAGGGTTTGGGGAGTGAGTGTGACAGACTGGGTGGGATATTAAAGGGTTTGGGGAGTGAGTGTGACAGACTGGGTGGGATATTAAAGGGTTTGGGGAGTGAGTGTGACAGACTGGGTGGGATATTAAAGGGTTTGGGGAGTGAGTGTGACAGACTGGGTGGGATATTAAAGGGTTTGGGGAGTGAGTGTGACAGACTGGGTGGGATATTAAAGGGTTTGGGGAGTGAGTGTGACAGACTGGGTGGGATATTAAAGGGTTTGGGGAGTGAGTGTGACAGACTGGGTGGGATATTAAAGGGTTTGGGGAGTGAGTGGGATCAGACTGGGTGGGATATTAAAGGGTTTGGGGAGTGAGTGTGACAGACTGGGTGGGATATTAAAGGGTTTGGGGAGTGAGTGTGACAGACTGGGTGGGATATTAAAGGGTTTGGGGAGTGAGTGTGACAGACTGGGTGGGATATTAAAGGGTTTGGGGAGTGAGTGTGACAGACTGGGTGGGATATTAAAGGGTTTGGGGAGTGAGTGTGACAGACTGGGTGGGATATTAAAGGGTTTGGGGAGTGAGTGTGACAGACTGGGTGGGATATTAAAGGGTTTGGGGAGTGAGTGTGATCAGACTGGGTGGGATATTAAAGGGTTTGGGGAGTGAGTGTGACAGACTGGGTGGGATATTAAAGGGTTTGGGGAGTGAGTGTGATCAGACTGGGTGGGATATTAAAGGGTTTGGGGAGTGAGTGTGACAGACTGGGTGGGATATTAAAGGGTTTGGGGAGTGAGTGTGACAGACTGGGTGGGATATTAAAGGGTTTGGGGAGTGAGTGGGATCAGACTGGGTGGGATATTAAAGGGTTTGGGGAGTGAGTGTGATCAGACTGGGTGGGATATTAAAGGGTTTGGGGAGTGAGTGTGATCAGACTGGGTGGGATATTAAAGGGTTTGGGGAGTGAGTGGGATCAGACTGGGTGGGATATTAAAGGGTTTGGGGAGTGAGTGTGATCAGACTGGGTGGGATATTAAAGGGTTTGGGGAGTGAGTGTGACAGACTGGGTGGGATATTAAAGGGTTTGGGGAGTGAGTGTGACAGACTGGGTGGGATATTAAAGGGTTTGGGGAGTGAGTGTGACAGACTGGGTGGGATATTAAAGGGTTTGGGGAGTGAGTGTGATCAGACTGGGTGGGATATTAAAGGGTTTGGGGAGTGAGTGTGACAGACTGGGTGGGATATTAAAGGGTTTGGGGAGTGAGTGGGATCAGACTGGGTGGGATATTAAAGGGTTTGGGGAGTGAGTGTGACAGACTGGGTGGGATATTAAAGGGTTTGGGGAGTGAGTGGGATCAGACTGGGTGGGATATTAAAGGGTTTGGGGAGTGAGTGTGATCAGACTGGGTGGGATATTAAAGGGTTTGGGGAGTGAGTGTGACAGACTGGGTGGGATATTAAAGGGTTTGGGGAGTGAGTGTGACAGACTGGGTGGGATATTAAAGGGTTTGGGGAGTGAGTGTGACAGACTGGGTGGGATATTAAAGGGTTTGGGGAGTGAGTGTGACAGACTGGGTGGGATATTAAAGGGTTTGGGGAGTGAGTGTGACAGACTGGGTGGGATATTAAAGGGTTTGGGGAGTGAGTGTGACAGACTGGGTGGGATATTAAAGGGTTTGGGGAGTGAGTGTGACAGACTGGGTGGGATATTAAAGGGTTTGGGGAGTGAGTGTGACAGACTGGGTGGGATATTAAAGGGTTTGGGGAGTGCGTGTGATCAGACTGGGTGGGATATTAAAGGGTTTGGGGAGTGAGTGTGATCAGACTGGGTGGGATATTAAAGGGTTTGGGGAGTGAGTGTGACAGACTGGGTGGGATATTAAAGGGTTTGGGGAGTGAGTGTGATCAGACTGGGTGGGATATTAAAGGGTTTGGGGAGTGAGTGTGACAGACTGGGTGGGATATTAAAGGGTTTGGGGAGTGAGTGTGATCAGACTGGGTGGGATATTAAAGGGTTTGGGGAGTGAGTGTGACAGACTGGGTGGGATATTAAAGGGTTTGGGGAGTGAGTGTGACAGACTGGGTGGGATATTAAAGGGTTTGGGGAGTGAGTGTGATCAGACTGGGTGGGATATTAAAGGGTTTGGGGAGTGAGTGTGACAGACTGGGTGGGATATTAAAGGGTTTGGGGATTGATTGGGATCAGACTGGGTGGGATATTTAAGGGTTTGGGGAGTTAGTGTGACAGACTGGGTGGGATATTAAAGGGTTTGGGGACTGAGTGTGATCAGACTGGATGGGATATTAATGGGTTTGGGGAGTGAGTGTGATCAGACTGGGTGGGATATTAAAGGGTTTGGGGAGTGAGTGTGACAGACTGGGTGGGATATTAAAGGGTTTGGGGAGTGAGTGTGACAGACTGGGTGGGATATTAAAGGGTTTGGGGAGTGAGTGTGACAGACTGGGTGGGATATTAAAGGGTTTGGGGAGTGAGTGTGACAGACTGGGTGGGATATTAAAGGGTTTGGGGAGTGAGTGTGACAGACTGGGTGGGATATTAAAGGGTTTGGGGAGTGAGTGTGACAGACTGGGTGGGATATTAAAGGGTTTGGGGAGTGAGTGTGACAGACTGGGTGGGATATTAAAGGGTTTGGGGAGTGAGTGTGACAGACTGGGTGGGATATTAAAGGGTTTGGGGAGTGAGTGTGACAGACTGGGTGGGATATTAAAGGGTTTGGGGAGTGAGTGTGACAGACTGGGTGGGATATTAAAGGGTTTGGGGAGTGAGTGTGACAGACTGGGTGGGATATTAAAGGGTTTGGGGAGTGAGTGTGATCAGACTGGGTGGGATATTAACGGGTTTGGGGAGTGAGTGTGACAGACTGGGTGGGATATTAAAGGGTTTGGGGAGTGAGTGTGATCAGACTGGGTGGGATATTAAAGGGTTTGGGGAGTGAGTCTGACAGATTGGGTGGGATACTAACGGGTTTGGGGAGTGAGTGTGACAGACTGGGTGGGATATTAAAGGGTTTGGGGAGTGAGTGTGACAGACTGGGTGGGATATTAAAGGGTTTGGGGAGTGAGTGTGACAGACTGGGTGGGATATTAAAGGGTTTGGGGAGTGAGTGTGACAGACTGGGTGGGATATTAAAGGGTTTGGGGAGTGAGTGTGACAGACTGGGTGGGATATTAAAGGGTTTGGGGAGTGAGTGGGATCAGACTGGGTGGGATATTAAAGGGTTTGGGGAGTGAGTGTGACAGACTGGGTGGGATATTAAAGGGTCTGTGGAGTGAGTGAAAAATACTGGGTGGGATATTAAAGGGTTTGGGGAGTGAGTGTGACAGACTGGGTGGGATATTAAAGGGTTTGGGGAGTGAGTGTGACAGACTGGGTGGGATATTAAAGGGTTTGGGGAGTGAGTGTGATCTGTCTGGGTGGGACATTAAAGGGTTCGGGGAGTGAGTGTGACAGACTGGGAGGGATATTAAAGGGTTTGGGGAGTGAGTGTGACAGACTGGGTGGGATATTAAAAGGTTTGGGGAGTGAGTGGGATCAGACTGGGTGGGATATTAAAGGGTTTGGGGAGTGAGTGTGACAGACTGGGTGGGATATTAAAGGGTTTGGGGAGTGAGTGTGACAGACTGGGTGGGATATTAAAGGGTTTGGGGAGTGAGTGTGACAGACTGGGTGGGATATTAAAGGGTTTGGGGAGTGAGTGTGACAGACTGGGTGGGATATTAAAGGGTTTGGGGAGTGAGTGTGACAGACTGGGTGGGATATTAAAGGGTTTGGGGAGTGAGTGGGATCAGACTGGGTGGGATATTAAAGGGTTTGGGGAGTGAGTGTGACAGACTGGGTGGGATATTAAAGGGTTTGGGGAGTGAGTGTGACAGACTGGGTGGGATATTAAAGGGTTTGGGGAGTGAGTGTGACAGACTGGGTGGGATATTAAAGGGTTTGGGGAGTGAGTGTGACAGACTGGGTGGGATATTAAAGGGTTTGGGGAGTGAGTGTGACAGACTGGGTGGGATATTAAAGGGTTTGGGGAGTGAGTGTGACAGACTGGGTGGGATATTAAAGGGTTTGGGGAGTGAGTGTGACAGACTGGGTGGGATATTAAAGGGTTTGGGGAGTGAGTGTGACAGACTGGGTGGGATATTAAAGGGTTTGGGGAGTGAGTGTGACAGACTGGGTGGGATATTAAAGGGTTTGGGGAGTGAGTGTGATCAGACTGGGTGGGATATTAAAGGGTTTGGGGAGTGAGTGTGACAGACTGGGTGGGATATTAAAGGGTTTGGGGAGTGAGTGTGACAGACTGGGTGGGATATTAAAGGGTTTGGGGAGTGAGTGTGACAGACTGGGTGGGATATTAAAGGGTTTGGGGAGTGAGTGTGACAGACTGGGTGGGATATTAAAGGGTTTGGGGAGTGAGTGTGACAGACTGGGTGGGATATTAAAGGGTTTGGGGAGTGAGTGTGACAGACTGGGTGGGATATTAAAGGGTTTGGGGAGTGAGTGTGACAGACTGGGTGGGATATTAAAGGGTTTGGGGAGTGAGTGGGATCAGACTGGGTGGGATATTAAAGGGGTTGGGGAGTGAGTGTGACAGACTGGGTGGGATATTAAAGGGTTTGGGGAGTGAGTGTGATCAGACTGGGTGGGATATTAAAGGGTTTGGGGAGTGAGTGTGACAGACTGGGTGGGATATTAAAGGGTTTGGGGAGTGAGTGTGACAGACTGGGTGGGATATTAAAGGGTTTGGGGAGTGAGTGTGACAGACTGGGTGGGATATTAAAGGGTTTGGGGAGTGAGTGTGACAGACTGGGTGGGATATTAAAGGGTTTGGGGAGTGAGTGTGACAGACTGGGTGGGATATTAAAGGGTTTGGGGAGTGAGTGTGACAGACTGGGTGGGATATTAAAGGGTTTGGGGAGTGAGTGTGACAGACTGGGTGGGATATTAAAGGGTTTGGGGAGTGAGTGTGACAGACTGGGTGGGATATTAAAGGGTTTGGGGAGTGAGTGTGACAGACTGGGTGGGATATTAAAGGGTTTGGGGAGTGAGTGGGATCAGACTGGGTGGGATATTAAAGGGTTTGGGGAGTGAGTGTGACAGACTGGGTGGGATATTAAAGGGTTTGGGGAGTGAGTGTGACAGACTGGGTGGGATATTAAAGGGTTTGGGGAGTGAGTGTGATCAGACTGGGTGGGATATTAAAGGGTTTGGGGAGTGAGTGTGACAGACTGGGTGGGATATTAAAGGGTTTGGGGAGTGAGTGTGATCAGACTGGGTGGGATATTAAAGGGTTTGGGGAGTGAGTGTGACAGACTGGGTGGGATATTAAAGGGTTTGGGGAGTGAGTGTGACAGACTGGGTGGGATATTAAAGGGTTTGGGGAGTGAGTGTGACAGACTGGGTGGGATATTAAAGGGTTTGGGGAGTGAGTGTGACAGACTGGGTGGGATATTAAAGGGTTTGGGGAGTGAGTGTGACAGACTGGGTGGGATATTAAAGGGTTTGGGGAGTGAGTGTGACAGACTGGGTGGGATATTAAAGGGTTTGGGGAGTGAGTGTGACAGACTGGGTGGGATATTAAAGGGTTTGGGGAGTGAGTGTGACAGACTGGGTGGGATATTAAAGGGTTTGGGGAGTGAGTGTGACAGACTGGGTGGGATATTAAAGGGTTTGGGGAGTGAGTGTGACAGACTGGGTGGGATATTAAAGGGTTTGGGGAGTGAGTGGGATCAGACTGGGTGGGATATTAAAGGGTTTGGGGAGTGAGTGTGACAGACTGGGTGGGATATTAAAGGGTTTGGGGAGTGAGTGTGACAGACTGGGTGGGATATTAAAGGGTTTGGGGAGTGAGTGTGACAGACTGGGTGGGATATTAAAGGGTTTGGGGAGTGAGTGTGACAGACTGGGTGGGATATTAAAGGGTTTGGGGAGTGAGTGTGACAGACTGGGTGGGATATTAAAGGGTTTGGGGAGTGAGTGTGACAGACTGGGTGGGATATTAAAGGGTTTGGGGAGTGAGTGTGACAGACTGGGTGGGATATTAAAGGGTTTGGGGAGTGAGTGTGACAGACTGGGTGGGATATTAAAGGGTTTGGGGAGTGAGTGTGACAGACTGGGTGGGATATTAAAGGGTTTGGGGAGTGAGTGTGACAGACTGGGTGGGATATTAAAGGGTTTGGGGAGTGAGTGTGACAGACTGGGTGGGATATTAAAGGGTTTGGGGAGTGAGTGTGACAGACTGGGTGGGATATTAAAGGGTTTGGGGAGTGAGTGTGACAGACTGGGTGGGATATTAAAGGGTTTGGGGAGTGAGTGTGACAGACTGGGTGGGATATTAAAGGGTTTGGGGAGTGAGTGTGACAGACTGGGTGGGATATTAAAGGGTTTGGGGAGTGAGTGGGATCAGACTGGGTGGGATATTAAAGGGTTTGGGGAGTGAGTGTGACAGACTGGGTGGGATATTAAAGGGTTTGGGGAGTGAGTGTGACAGACTGGGTGGGATATTAAAGGGTTTGGGGAGTGAGTGTGACAGACTGGGTGGGATATTAAAGGGTTTGGGGAGTGAGTGTGACAGACTGGGTGGGATATTAAAGGGTTTGGGGAGTGAGTGTGATCAGACTGGGTGGGATATTAAAGGGTTTGGGGAGTGAGTGTGACAGACTGGGTGGGATATTAAAGGGTTTGGGGAGTGAGTGTGACAGACTGGGTGGGATATTAAAGGGTTTGGGGAGTGAGTGTGACAGACTGGGTGGGATATTAAAGGGTTTGGGGAGTGAGTGTGACAGACTGGGTGGGATATTAAAGGGTTTGGGGAGTGAGTGTGACAGACTGGGTGGGATATTAAAGGGTTTGGGGAGTGAGTGTGACAGACTGGGTGGGATATTAAAGGGTTTGGGGAGTGAGTGTGACAGACTGGGTGGGATATTAAAGGGTTTGGGGAGTGAGTGTGACAGACTGGGTGGGATATTAAAGGGTTTGGGGAGTGAGTGTGACAGACTGGGTGGGATATTAAAGGGTTTGGGGAGTGAGTGTGACAGACTGGGTGGGATATTAAAGGGTTTGGGGAGTGAGTGTGATCAGACTGGGTGGGATATTAAAGGGTTTGGGGAGTGAGTGTGACAGACTGGGTGGGATATTAAAGGGTTTGGGGAGTGAGTGTGACAGACTGGGTGGGATATTAAAGGGTTTGGGGAGTGAGTGTGACAGACTGGGTGGGATATTAAAGGGTTTGGGGAGTGAGTGTGACAGACTGGGTGGGATATTAAAGGGTTTGGGGAGTGAGTGTGATCAGACTGGGTGGGATATTAAAGGGTTTGGGGAGTGAGTGTGACAGACTGGGTGGGATATTAAAGGGTTTGGGGAGTGAGTGTGACAGACTGGGTGGGATATTAAAGGGTTTGGGGAGTGAGTGTGACAGACTGGGTGGGATATTAAAGGGTTTGGGGAGTGAGTGTGACAGACTGGGTGGGATATTAAAGGGTTTGGGGAGTGAGTGTGACAGACTGGGTGGGATATTAAAGGGTTTGGGGAGTGAGTGTGACAGACTGGGTGGGATATTAAAGGGTTTGGGGAGTGAGTGTGATCAGACTGGGTGGGATATTAAAGGGTTTGGGGAGTGAGTGTGACAGACTGGGTGGGATATTAAAGGGTTTGGGGAGTGAGTGTGACAGACTGGGTGGGATATTAAAGGGTTTGGGGAGTGAGTGTGACAGACTGGGTGGGATATTAAAGGGTTTGGGGAGTGAGTGTGACAGACTGGGTGGGATATTAAAGGGTTTGGGGAGTGAGTGTGACAGACTGGGTGGGATATTAAAGGGTTTGGGGAGTGAGTGGGATCAGACTGGGTGGGATATTAAAGGGTTTGGGGAGTGAGTGTGACAGACTGGGTGGGATATTAAAGGGTTTGGGGAGTGAGTGTGACAGACTGGGTGGGATATTAAAGGGTTTGGGGAGTGAGTGTGACAGACTGGGTGGGATATTAAAGGGTTTGGGGAGTGAGTGTGACAGACTGGGTGGGATATTAAAGGGTTTGGGGAGTGAGTGTGACAGACTGGGTGGGATATTAAAGGGTTTGGGGAGTGAGTGTGACAGACTGGGTGGGATATTAAAGGGTTTGGGGAGTGAGTGTGACAGACTGGGTGGGATATTAAAGGGTTTGGGGAGTGAGTGTGACAGACTGGGTGGGATATTAAAGGGTTTGGGGAGTGAGTGTGACAGACTGGGTGGGATATTAAAGGGTTTGGGGAGTGAGTGTGACAGACTGGGTGGGATATTAAAGGGTTTGGGGAGTGAGTGTGACAGACTGGGTGGGATATTAAAGGGTTTGGGGAGTGAGTGTGATCAGACTGGGTGGGATATTAAAGGGTTTGGGGAGTGAGTGTGACAGACTGGGTGGGATATTAAAGGGTTTGGGGAGTGAGTGTGACAGACTGGGTGGGATATTAAAGGGTTTGGGGAGTGAGTGTGACAGACTGGGTGGGATATTAAAGGGTTTGGGGAGTGAGTGGGATCAGACTGGGTGGGATATTAAAGGGTTTGGGGAGTGAGTGTGACAGACTGGGTGGGATATTAAAGGGTTTGGGGAGTGAGTGTGACAGACTGGGTGGGATATTAAAGGGTTTGGGGAGAGAGTGTGATCAGACTGGGTGGGATATTAAAGGGTTTGGGGAGTGAGTGTTATCAGACTGGGTGGGATATTAAAGGGTTTGGGGAGTGAGTGTGACAGACTGGGTGGGATATTAAAGGGTTTGGGGAGTGAGTGTGACAGACTGGGTGGGATATTAAAGGGTTTGGGGAGTGAGTGTGACAGACTGGGTGGGATATTAAAGGGTTTGGGGAGTGAGTGTGACAGACTGGGTGGGATATTAAAGGGTTTGGGGAGTGAGTGTGACAGACTGGGTGGGATATTAAAGGGTTTGGGGAGTGAGTGTGACAGACTGGGTGGGATATTAAAGGGTTTGGGGAGTGAGTGTGACAGACTGGGTGGGATATTAAAGTGTTTGGGGAGTGAGTGTGATCAGACTGGGTGGGATATTAAAGGGTTTGGGGAGTGAGTGTGACAGACTGGGTGGGATATTAAAGGGTTTGGGGAGTGAGTGTGACAGACTGGGTGGGATATTAAAGGGTTTGGGGAGTGAGTGTGACAGACTGGGTGGGATATTAAAGGGTTTGGGGAGTGAGTGTGACAGACTGGGTGGGATATTAAAGGGTTTGGGGAGTGAGTGTGACAGACTGGGTGGGATATTAAAGGGTTTGGGGAGTGAGTGGGATCAGACTGGGTGGGATATTAAAGGGTTTGGGGAGTGAGTGTGACAGACTGGGTGGGATATTAAAGGGTTTGGGGAGTGAGTGGGATCAGACTGGGTGGGATATTAAAGGGTTTGGGGAGTGAGTGTGACAGACTGGGTGGGATATTAAAGGGTTTGGGGAGTGAGTGTGATCAGACTGGGTGGGATATTAAAGGGTTTGGGGAGTGAGTGTGACAGACTGGGTGGGATATTAAAGGGTTTGGGGAGTGAGTGTGATCAGACTGGGTGGGATATTAAAGGGTTTGGGGAGTGAGTGTGACAGACTGGGTGGGATATTAAAGGGTTTGGGGAGTGAGTGTGACAGACTGGGTGGGATATTAAAGGGTTTGGGGAGTGAGTGTGACAGACTGGGTGGGATATTAAAGGGTTTGGGGAGTGAGTGTGACAGACTGGGTGGGATATTAAAGGGTTTGGGGAGTGAGTGTGACAGACTGGGTGGGATATTAAAGGGTTTGGGGAGTGAGTGTGATCAGACTGGGTGGGATATTAAAGGGTTTGGGGAGTGAGTGTGACAGACTGGGTGGGATATTAAAGGGTTTGGGGAGTGAGTGTGACAGACTGGGTGGGATATTAAAGGGTTTGGGGAGTGAGTGTGACAGACTGGGTGGGATATTAAAGGGTTTGGGGAGTGAGTGTGACAGACTGGGTGGGATATTAAAGGGTTTGGGGAGTGAGTGTGACAGACTGGGTGGGATATTAAAGGGTTTGGGGAGTGAGTGTGACAGACTGGGTGGGATATTAAAGGGTTTGGGGAGTGAGTGTGACAGACTGGGTGGGATATTAAAGGGTTTGGGGAGTGAGTGTGATCAGACTGGGTGGGATATTAAAGGGTTTGGGGAGTGAGTGTGATCAGACTGGGTGGGATATTAAAGGGTTTGGGGAGTGAGTGTGACAGACTGGGTGGGATATTAAAGGGTTTGGGGAGTGAGTGTGATCAGACTGGGTGGGATATTAAAGGGTTTGGGGAGTGAGTGTGATCAGACTGGGTGGGATATTAAAGGGTTTGGGGAGTGAGTGTGACAGACTGGGTGGGATATTAAAGGGTTTGGGGAGTGAGTGTGACAGACTGGGTGGGATATTAAAGGGTTTGGGGAGTGAGTGTGACAGACTGGGTGGGATATTAAAGGGTTTGGGGAGTGAGTGTGACAGACTGGGTGGGATATTAAAGGGTTTGGGGAGTGAGTGTGACAGACTGGGTGGGATATTAAAGGTTTTGGGGAGTGAGTGTGACAGACTGGGTGGGATATTAAAGGGTTTGGGGAGTGAGTGGGATCAGACTGGGTGGGATATTAAAGGGTTTGGGGAGTGAGTGTGACAGACTGGGTGGGATATTAAAGGGTTTGGGGAGTGAGTGTGACAGACTGGGTGGGATATTAAAGGGTTTGGGGAGTGAGTGTGACAGACTGGGTGGGATATTAAAGGGTTTGGGGAGTGAGTGTGACAGACTGGGTGGGATATTAAAGGGTTTGGGGAGTGAGTGGGATCAGACTGGGTGGGATATTAAAGGGTTTGGGGAGTGAGTGTGACAGACTGGGTGGGATATTAAAGGGTTTGGGGAGTGAGTGTGATCAGACTGGGTGGGATATTAAAGGGTTTGGGGAGTGAGTGTGACAGACTGGGTGGGATATTAAAGGGTTTGGGGAGTGAGTGTGACAGACTGGGTGGGATATTAAAGGGTTTGGGGAGTGAGTGTGACAGACTGGGTGGGATATTAAAGGGTTTGGGGAGTGAGTGGGATCAGACTGGGTGGGATATTAAAGGGTTTGGGGAGTGAGTGTGACAGACTGGGTGGGATATTAAAGGGTTTGGGGAGTGAGTGTGACAGACTGGGTGGGATATTAAAGGGTTTGGGGAGTGAGTGTGACAGACTGGGTGGGATATTAAAGGGTTTGGGGAGTGAGTGTGACAGACTGGGTGGGATATTAAAGGGTTTGGGGAGTGAGTGTGACAGACTGGGTGGGATATTAAAGTGTTTGGGGAGTGAGTGTGACAGACTGGGTGGGATATTAAAGGGTTTGGGGAGTGAGTGTGACAGACTGGGTGGGATATTAAAGGGTTTGGGGAGTGAGTGGGACAGACTGGGTGGGATATTAAAGGGTTTGGGGAGTGAGTGTGACAGACTGGGTGGGATATTAAAGGGTTTGGGGAGTGAGTGTGATCAGACTGGGTGGGATATTAAAGGGTTTGGGGAGTGAGTGTGACAGACTGGGTGGGATATTAAAGGGTTTGGGGAGTGAGTGTGACAGACTGGGTGGGATATTAAAGGGTTTGGGGAGTGAGTGGGATCAGACTGGGTGGGATATTAAAGGGTTTGGGGAGTGAGTGTGACAGACTGGGTGGGATATTAAAGGGTTTGGGGAGTGAGTGTGACAGACTGGGTGGGATATTAAAGGGTTTGGGGAGTGAGTGTGACAGACTGGGTGGGATATTAAAGGGTTTGGGGAGTGAGTGTGACAGACTGGGTGGGATATTAAAGGGTTTGGGGAGTGAGTGTGACAGACTGGGTGGGATATTAAAGGGTTTGGGGAGTGAGTGTGACAGACTGGGTGGGATATTAAAGGGTTTGGGGAGTGAGTGTGACAGACTGGGTGGGATATTAAAGGGTTTGGGGAGTGAGTGTGACAGACTGGGTGGGATATTAAAGGGTTTGGGGAGTGAGTGTGATCAGACTGGGTGGGATATTAAAGGGTTTGGGGAGTGAGTGTGATCAGACTGGGTGGGATATTAAAGGGTTTGGGGAGTGAGTGTGACAGACTGGGTGGGATATTAAAGGGTTTGGGGAGTGAGTGTGACAGACTGGGTGGGATATTAAAGGGTTTGGGGAGTGAGTGTGACAGACTGGGTGGGATATTAAAGGGTTTGGGGAGTGAGTGTGACAGACTGGGTGGGATATTAAAGGGTTTGGGGAGTGAGTGTGACAGACTGGGTGGGATATTAAAGGGTTTGGGGAGTGAGTGTGACAGACTGGGTGGGATATTAAAGGGTTTGGGGAGTGAGTGTGACAGACTGGGTGGGATATTAAAGGGTTTGGGGAGTGAGTGTGACAGACTGGGTGGGATATTAAAGGGTTTGGGGAGTGAGTGTGACAGACTGGGTGGGATATTAAAGGGTTTGGGGAGTGAGTGTGACAGACTGGGTGGGATATTAAAGGGTTTGGGGAGTGAGTGTGACAGACTGGGTGGGATATTAAAGGGTTTGGGGAGTGAGTGGGATCAGATTGGGTGGGATATCAACGGGTTTGGGGAGTGAGTGTGACAGACTGGGTGGGATATTAAAGGGTTTGGGGAGTGAGTGTGACAGACTGGGTGGGATATTAAAGGGTTTGGGGAGTGAGTGTGATCAGACTGGGTGGGATATTAACGGGTTTGGGGAGTGAGTGTGACAGACTGGGTGGGATATTAAAGGGTTTGGGGAGTGAGTGTGATCAGACTGGGTGGGATATTAAAGGGTTTGGGGAGTGAGTGTGACAGACTGGGTGGGATATTAAAGGGTTTGGGGAGTGAGTGTGACAGACTGGGTGGGATATTAAAGGGTTTGGGGAGTGAGTGTGACAGACTGGGTGGGATATTAAAGGGTTTGGGGAGTGAGTGTGACAGACTGGGTGGGATATTAAAGGGTTTGGGGAGTGAGTGTGATCAGACTGGGTGGGATATTAAAGGGTTTGGGGAGTGAGTGTGACAGACTGGGTGGGATATTAAAGGGTTTGGGGAGTGAGTGTGACAGACTGGGTGGGATATTAAAGGGTTTGGGGAGTGAGTGTGATCAGACTGGGTGGGATATTAAAGGGTTTGGGGAGTGAGTGTGACAGACTGGGTGGGATATTAAAGGGTTTGGGGAGTGAGTGTGATCAGACTGGGTGGGATATTAAAGGGTTTGGGGAGTGAGTGTGACAGACTGGGTGGGATATTAAAGGGTTTGGGGAGTGAGTGTGACAGACTGGGTGGGATATTAAAGGGTTTGGGGAGTGAGTGTGACAGACTGGGTGGGATATTAAAGGGTTTGGGGAGTGAGTGTGATCAGACTGGGTGGGATATTAAAGGGTTTGGGGAGTGAGTGTGACAGACTGGGTGGGATATTAAAGGGTTTGGGGAGTGAGTGTGATCAGACTGGGTGGGATATTAAAGGGTTTGGGGAGTGAGTGTGACAGACTGGGTGGGATATTAAAGGGTTTGGGGAGTGAGTGTGATCAGACTGGGTGGGATATTAAAGGGTTTGGGGAGTGAGTGTGACAGACTGGGTGGGATATTAAAGGGTTTGGGGAGTGAGTGTGATCAGACTGGGTGGGATATTAAAGGGTTTGGGGAGTGAGTGTGACAGACTGGGTGGGATATTAAAGGGTTTGGGGAGTGAGTGTGACAGACTGGGTGGGATATTAAAGGGTTTGGGGAGTGAGTGTGACAGACTGGGTGGGATATTAAAGGGTTTGGGGAGTGAGTGTGACAGACTGGGTGGGATATTAAAGGGTTTGGGGAGTGAGTGTGACAGACTGGGTGGGATATTAAAGGGTTTGGGGAGTGAGTGTGACAGACTGGGTGGGATATTAAAGGGTTTGGGGAGTGAGTGTGACAGACTGGGTGGGATATTAAAGGGTTTGGGGAGTGAGTGTGATCAGACTGGGTGGGATATTAAAGGGTTTGGGGAGTGAGTGTGACAGACTGGGTGGGATATTAAAGGGTTTGGGGAGTGAGTGTGACAGACTGGGTGGGATATTAAAGGGTTTGGGGAGTGAGTGTGACAGACTGGGTGGGATATTAAAGGGTTTGGGGAGTGAGTGTGATCAGACTGGGTGGGATATTAAAGGGTTTGGGGAGTGAGTGTGACAGACTGGGTGGGATATTAAAGGGTTTGGGGAGTGAGTGTGACAGACTGGGTGGGATATTAAAGGGTTTGGGGAGTGAGTGTGACAGACTGGGTGGGATATTAAAGGGTTTGGGGAGTGAGTGTGACAGACTGGGTGGGATATTAAAGGGTTTGGGGAGTGAGTGTGACAGACTGGGTGGGATATTAAAGGGTTTGGGGAGTGAGTGTGACAGACTGGGTGGGATATTAAAGGGTTTGGGGAGTGAGTGTGACAGACTGGGTGGGATATTAAAGGGTTTGGGGAGTGAGTGTGACAGACTGGGTGGGATATTAAAGGGTTTGGGGAGTGAGTGTGACAGACTGGGTGGGATATTAAAGGGTTTGGGGAGTGAGTGTGACAGACTGGGTGGGATATTAAAGGGTTTGGGGAGTGAGTGTGACAGACTGGGTGGGATATTAAAGGGTTTGGGGAGTGAGTGTGACAGACTGGGTGGGATATTAAAGGGTTTGGGGAGTGAGTGTGACAGACTGGGTGGGATATTAAAGGGTTTGGGGAGTGAGTGTGACAGACTGGGTGGGATATTAAAGGGTTTGGGGAGTGAGTGTGATCAGACTGGGTGGGATATTAAAGGGTTTGGGGAGTGAGTGTGACAGACTGGGTGGGATATTAAAGGGTTTGGGGAGTGAGTGTGACAGACTGGGTGGGATATTAAAGGGTTTGGGGAGTGAGTGTGACAGACTGGGTGGGATATTAAAGGGTTTGGGGAGTGAGTGTGATCAGACTGGGTGGGATATTAAAGGGTTTGGGGAGTGAGTGTGACAGACTGGGTGGGATATTAAAGGGTTTGGGGAGTGAGTGTGACAGACTGGGTGGGATATTAAAGGGTTTGGGGAGTGAGTGTGACAGACTGGGTGGGATATTAAAGGGTTTGGGGAGTGAGTGTGACAGACTGGGTGGGATATTAAAGGGTTTGGGGAGTGAGTGGGATCAGACTGGGTGGGATATTAAAGGGTTTGGGGAGTGAGTGTGACAGACTGGGTGGGATATTAAAGGGTTTGGGGAGTGAGTGTGACAGACTGGGTGGGATATTAAAGGGTTTGGGGAGTGAGTGTGACAGACTGGGTGGGATATTAAAGGGTTTGGGGAGTGAGTGTGACAGACTGGGTGGGATATTAAAGGGTTTGGGGAGTGAGTGTGACAGACTGGGTGGGATATTAAAGGGTTTGGGGAGTGAGTGTGACAGACTGGGTGGGATATTAAAGGGTTTGGGGAGTGAGTGTGACAGACTGGGTGGGATATTAAAGGGTTTGGGGAGTGAGTGTGACAGACTGGGTGGGATATTAAAGGGTTTGGGGAGTGAGTGTGACAGACTGGGTGGGATATTAAAGGGTTTGGGGAGTGAGTGTGACAGACTGGGTGGGATATTAAAGGGTTTGGGGAGTGAGTGTGACAGACTGGGTGGGATATTAAAGGGTTTGGGGAGTGAGTGTGACAGACTGGGTGGGATATTAAAGGGTTTGGGGAGTGAGTGTGACAGACTGGGTGGGATATTAAAGGGTTTGGGGAGTGAGTGTGACAGACTGGGTGGGATATTAAAGGGTTTGGGGAGTGAGTGGGATCAGACTGCGTGGGATATTAAAGGGTTTGGGGAGTGAGTGTGACAGACTGGGTGGGATATTAAAGAGTTTGGGGAGTGAGTGTGACAGACTGGGTGGGATATTAAAGGGTTTGGGGAGTGAGTGTGACAGACTGGGTGGGATATTAAAGGGTTTGGGGAGTGAGTGTGACAGACTGGGTGGGATATTAAAGGGTTTGGGGAGTGAGTGTGACAGACTGGGTGGGTTATTAAAGGGTTTGGGGAGTGAGTGGGATCAGACTGGGTGGGATATTAAAGGGTTTGGGGAGTGAGTGTGACAGACTGGGTGGGATATTAAAGGGTTTGGGGAGTGAGTGTGATCAGACTGGTTGGGATATTAAAGGGTTTGGGGAGTGAGTGTGACAGACTGGGTGGGATATTAAAGGGTTTGGGGAGTGAGTGTGACAGACTGGGTGGGATATTAAAGGGTTTGGGGAGTGAGTGTGACAGACTGGGTGGGATATTAAAGGGTTTGGGGAGTGAGTGTGACAGACTGGGTGGGATATTAAAGGGTTTGGGGAGTGAGTGTGACAGACTGGGTGGGATATTAAAGGGTTTGGGGAGTGAGTGTGATCAGACTGGGTGGGATATTAAAGGGTTTGGAGAGTGAGTGTGACAGACTGGGTGGGATATTAAAGGGTTTGGGGAGTGAGTGTGACAGACTGGGTGGGATATTAAAGGGTTTGGAGAGTGAGTGTGACAGACTGGATGGGATATTAAAGGGTTTTGGGGAGTGTGTAGGATCAGACTGGGTGGGTTTTTAAAGGGATCGGGGAGTGAGTGTGACAGACTGGGTGGGATATTAAAGGGTTTGGGGAGTGAGTGTGACAGACTGGGTGGGATATTAAAGGGTTTGGGGAGTGAGTGTGACAGACTGGGTGGGATATTAAAGGGTTTGGGGAGTGAGTGTGACAGACTGGGTGGGATATTAAAGGGTTTGGGGAGTGAGTGTGACAGACTGGGTGGGATATTAAAGGGTTTGGGGAGTGAGTGTGACAGACTGGGTGGGATATTAAAGGGTTTGGGGAGTGAGTGTGACAGACTGGGTGGGATATTAAAGGGTTTGGGGAGTGAGTGTGACAGACTGGGTGGGATATTAAAGGGTTTGGGGAGTGCGTGTGACAGACTGGGTGGGATATTAAAGGGTTTGGGGAGTGAGTGTGACAGACTGGGTGGGATATTAAAGGGTTTGGGGAGTGAGTGTGACAGACTGGGTGGGATATTAAAGGGTTTGGGGAGTGAGTGGGATCAGACTGGGTGGGATATTAAAGGGTTTGGGGAGTGAGTGTGATCAGACTGGGTGGGATATTAAAGGGTTTGGGGAGTGAGTGTGACAGACTGGGTGGGATATTAAAGGGTTTGGGGAGTGAGTGTGACAGACTGGTTGGGATATTAAAGGGTTTGGGGAGTGAGTGTGACAGACTGGGTGGGATATTAAAGGGTTTGGGGAGTGAGTGTGACAGACTGGGTGGGATATTAAAGGGTTTGGGGAGTGAGTGTGACAGACTGGGTGGGATATTAAAGGGTTTGGGGAGTGAGTGTGACAGACTGGGTGGGATATTAAAGGGTTTGGGGAGTGAGTGTGACAGACTGGGTGGGATATTAAAGGGTTTGGGGAGTGAGTGTGACAGACTGGGTGGGATATTAAAGGGTTTGGGGAGTGAGTGTGACAGACTGGGTGGGATATTAAAGGGTTTGGGGAGTGAGTGTGACAGACTGGGTGGGATATTAAAGGGTTTGGGGAGTGAGTGTGATCAGACTGGGTGGGATATTAAAGGGTTTGGGGAGTGAGTGTGACAGACTGGGTGGGATATTAAAGGGTTTGGGGAGTGAGTGTGACAGACTGGGTGGGATATTAAAGGGTTTGGGGAGTGAGTGTGACAGACTATGTGGGATATTAAAGGGTTTGGGGAGTGAGTGTGACAGACTGGGTGGGATAATAAAGGGTTTGGGGAGTGAGTGTGATCAGACTGGGTGGGATATTAAAGGGTTTGGGGAGTGAGTGTGACAGACTGGGTGGGATATTAAAGGGTTTGGGGAGTGAGTGTGACAGACTGGGTGGGATATTAAAGGGTTTGGGGAGTGAGTGTGACAGACTGGGTGGGATATTAAAGGGTTTGGGGAGTGAGTGTGACAGACTGGGTGGGATATTAAAGGGTTTGGGGAGTGAGTGTGACAGACTGGGTGGGATATTAAAGGGTTTGGGGAGTGAGTGTGACAGACTGGGTGGGATATTAAAGGGTTTGGGGAGTGAGTGTGACAGACTGGGTGGGATATTAAAGGGTTTGGGGAGTGAGTGTGACAGACTGGGTGGGATATTAAAGGGTTTGTGGAGTGAGTGGGATCATACTGGGTGAGATATTAAAGGGTTTGGGGAGTGAGTGTGACAGACTGGGTGGGATATTAAAGGGTTTGGGGAGTAAGTGTGACAGACTGGGTCGGATATTCAAGTGTTTGGGGAGTGAGTGGGATCAGACTGGGTGCGATATTAAAGGTTTTGGGGAGTGAGTGTGACAGACTGGGTGGGATATTAAAGGGTTTGGGGAGTGAGTGTGACAGACTGGGTGGGATATTAAAGGGTTTGGGGAGTGAGTGGGATCAGACTGGGTGGGATATTAAAGGGTTTGGGGAGTGAGTGTGACAGACTGGGTGGGATATTAAAGGGTTTGGGGAGTGAGTGTGACAGACTGGGTGGGATATTAAAGGGTTTGGGGAGTTAGTGGGACAGACTGGGTGGGATATTAAAGGGTTTGGGGAGTGAGTGTGACAGACTGGGTGGGATATTAAAGGGTTTGGGGAGTGAGTGTGACAGACTGGGTGGGATATTAAAGGGTTTGGGGAGTGAGTGTGACAGACTGGGTGGGATATTAAAGGGTTTGGGGAGTGAGTGTGACAGACTGGGTGGGATATTAAAGGGTTTGGGGAGTGAGTGTGACAGACTGGGTGGGATATTAAAGGGTTTGGGGAGTGAGTGTGACAGACTGGGTGGGATATTAAAGGGTTTGGGGAGTGAGTGTGATCAGACTGGGTGGGATATTAAAGGGTTTGGGGAGTGAGTGTGACAGACTGGGTGGGATATTAAAGGGTTTGGGGAGTGAGTGTGACAGACTGGGTGGGATATTAAAGGGTTTGGGGAGTGAGTGTGATCAGACTGGGTGGGATATTAAAGGGTTTGGGGAGTGAGTGTGACAGACTGGGTGGGATATTAAAGGGTTTGGGGAGTGAGTGTGACAGACTGGGTGGGATATTAAAGGGTTTGGGGAGTGAGTGTGACAGACTGGGTGGGATATTAAAGGGTTTGGGGAGTGAGTGTGACAGACTGGGTGGGATATTAAAGGGTTTGGGGAGTGAGTGTGACAGACTGGGTGGGATATTAAAGGGTTTGGGGAGTGAGTGTGACAGACTGGGTGGGATATTAAAGGGTTTGGGGAGTGAGTGTGACAGACTGGGTGGGATATTAAAGGGTTTGGGGAGTGAGTGTGACAGACTGGGTGGGATATTAAAGGGTTTGGGGAGTGAGTGTGACAGACTGGGTGGGATATTAAAGGGTTTGGGGAGTGAGTGTGACAGACTGGTTGGGATATTAAAGGGTTTGGTGAGTGAGTTGGATCAGATTGGGTGCGATTTCAAAGGGTTTGGGGAGTGAGTTTGACAGACTGGGTCAGATATTAAGTGGTTTGGGGAGTGAGTGTGACAGACTGGGTGGGATATTAAAGGGTTTGGGGAGTGAGTGTGACAGACTGGGTGGGATATTAAAGGGTTTGGGGAGTGAGTGTGACAGACTGGGTGGGATATTAAAGGGTTTGGGGTGTGAGTGTGACAGACTGGGTGGGATATTAAAGGGTTTGGGGAGTGAGTGTGACAGACTGGGTGGGATATTAAAGGGTTTGGGGAGTGAGTGTGACAGACTGGGTGGGATATTAAAGGGTTTGGGGAGTGATTGTGACAGACTGGGTGGGATATTAAAGGGTTTGGCGAGTGAGTGTGACGGACTGGGTGGGCTATTAAAAGGTTTGGGGAGTGAGTGTGACAGACGGGGAGGGATATGAAAGGGTTTGGGGAGTGAGTGGGATCAGACTGGGTGGGATATTTAAGGGTTTGGGGAATGAGTGTGACAGACTAGGTGGGATATTAAAGGGTTTGGGGAGTGAGTGTGACAGACTGGGTGGGATATTAAAGGGTTTGGTGAGTGAGTGTGACAGACTGGGTGGGATATTAAAGGGTTTGGGGAGTGAGTGTGACAGACTGGGTGGGATATTAAAGGGTTTGGGGAGTGAGTGTGACAGACTGGGTGGGATATTAAAGGGTTTGGGGAGTGAGTGTGATCAGACTGGGTGGGATATTTAAAGGGTTAGGGGAGTGAGTTGGATCAGACTGGGTGGGATATTAAAGGGTTTGGGGAGTGAGTGTGACAGACAGAGTGGGATATTAAAGGGTTTGGGGAGGGAGTGTGACAGAGTGGGTGGGTTATTAAAGGGTTTGGGTAGTGAGTGGACAGACTGGGTGGGATTTAAAGGGTTTGGGGAGAGAATGGGATCAGACTGGGTGGGATATTTAAGGGTTTGGGGAGTGAGTGTGACAGACTGGGTGGGATATTAAAGGGTTTGGGGAGTGAGTGTGACAGACTGGGTGGGATATTAAAGGTTTTGGGGAGTGAGTGTGATCAGACTGCGGGTGGGATATTAAAGGTTTGGGGAGTGAGTGTTGACAGACTGGGTGGGATATTAAAGGGTTTGGGGAGTGAATGTGACAGACTGGGTGGGATATTAAAGGGTTTGGGGAGTGAGTGTGATCAGACTGGGTGGGGATATTAAAGGGATTGTGACAGACTGGGTGGGATATTAAAGGGTTTGGGGAGTGAGTGTGACAGACTGGGTGGGATATTAAAGGGTTTGGGGAGTGAGTGGGATCAGACTGGGTGGGATATTAAAGGGTTTGGGGAGTGAGTGTGACAGACTGGGTGGGATATTAAAGGGTTTGGGGAGTGAGTGTGACAGACTGGGTGGGATATTAAAGGGTTTGGGGAGTGAGTGGGATCAGACTGGGTGGGATATTAAAGGGTTTGGGGAGTGAGTGTGACAGACTGGGTGGGATATTAAAGGGTTTGGGGAGTGAGTGGGATCAGACTGGGTGGGATATTAAAGGGTTTGGGGAGTGAGTGTGACAGACTGGGTGGGATATTAAAGGGTTTGGGGAGTGAGTGTGATCAGACTGGGTGGGATATTAAAGGGTTTGGGGAGTGAGTGGGATCAGACTGGGTGGGATATTAAAGGGTTTGGGGAGTGAGTGTGACAGACTGGGTGGGATATTAAAGGGTTTGGGGAGTGAGTGGGATCAGACTGGGTGGGATATTAAAGGGTTTGGGGAGTGAGTGGGATCAGACTGGGTGGGATATTAAAGGGTTTGGGGAGTGAGTGTGATCAGACTGGGTGGGATATTAAAGGGTTTGGGGAGTGAGTGTGACAGACTGGGTGGGATATTAAAGGGTTTGGGGAGTGAGTGTGACAGACTGGGTGGGATATTAAAGGGTTTGGGGAGTGAGTGGGATCAGACTGGGTGGGATATTAAAGGGTTTGGGGAGTGAGTGTGACAGACTGGGTGGGATATTAAAGGGTTTGGGGAGTGAGTGGGATCAGACTGGGTGGGATATTAAAGGGTTTGGGGAGTGAGTGTGACAGACTGGGTGGGATATTAAAGGGTTTGGGGAGTGAGTGTGACAGACTGGGTGGGATATTAAAGGGTTTGGGGAGTGAGTGTGACAGACTGGGTGGGATATTAAAGGGTTTGGGGAGTGAGTGTGACAGACTGGGTGGGATATTAAAGGGTTTGGGGAGTGAGTGTGACAGACTGGGTGGGATATTAAAGGGTTTGGGGAGTGAGTGTGACAGACTGGGTGGGATATTAAAGGGTTTGGGGAGTGAGTGTGACAGACTGGGTGGGATATTAAAGGGTTTGGGGAGTGAGTGTGACAGACTGGGTGGGATATTAAAGGGTTTGGGGAGTGAGTGTGACAGACTGGGTGGGATATTAAAGGGTTTGGGGAGTGAGTGGGATCAGACTGGGTGGGATATTAAAGGGTTTGGGAAGTGAGTGGGATCAGACTGGGTGGGATATTAAAGGGTTTGGGGAGTGAGTGTGACAGACTGGGTGGGATATTAAAGGGTTTGGGGAGTGAGTGTGACAGACTGGGTGGGATATTAAAGGGTTTGGGGAGTGAGTGTGACAGACTGGGTGGGATATTAAAGTGTTTGGGGAGTGAGTGTGACAGACTGGGTGGGATATTAAAGGGTTTGGGGAGTGAGTGTGACAGACTGGGTGGGATATTAAAGGGTTTGGGGAGTGAGTGTGACAGACTGGGTGGGATATTAAAGGGTTTGGGGAGTGAGTGTGACAGACTGGGTGGGATATTAAAGGGTTTGGGGAGTGAGTGGGATCAGACTGGGTGGGATATTAAAGGGTTTGGGGAGTGAGTGTGATCAGACTGGGTGGGATATTAAAGGGTTTGGGGAGTGAGTGTGACAGACTGGGTGGGATATTAAAGGGTTTGGGGAGTGAGTGGGATCAGACTGGGTGGGATATTAAAGGGTTTGGGGAGTGAGTGGGATCAGACTGGGTGGGATATTAAAGGGTTTGGGGAGTGAGTGTGATCAGACTGGGTGGGATATTAAAGGGTTTGGGGAGTGAGTGTGACAGACTGGGTGGGATATTAAAGGGTTTGGGGAGTGAGTGTGACAGACTGGGTGGGATATTAAAGGGTTTGGGGAGTGAGTGTGATCAGACTGGGTGGGATATTAAAGGGTTTGGGGAGTGAGTGTGACAGACTGGGTGGGATATTAAAGGGTTTGGGGAGTGAGTGTGACAGACTGGGTGGGATATTAAAGGGTTTGGGGAGTGAGTGTGACAGACTGGGTGGGATATTAAAGGGTTTGGGGAGTGAGTGTGACAGACTGGGTGGGATATTAAAGGGTTTGGGGAGTGAGTGTGACAGACTGGGTGGGATATTAAAGGGTTTGGGGAGTGAGTGTGACAGACTGGGTGGGATATTAAAGGGTTTGGGGAGTGAGTGTGACAGACTGGGTGGGATATTAAAGGGTTTGGGGAGTGAGTGTGATCAGACTGGGTGGGATATTAAAGGGTTTGGGGAGTGAGTGTGACAGACTGGGTGGGATATTAAAGGGTTTGGGGAGTGAGTGTGACAGACTGGGTGGGATATTAAAGGGTTTGGGGAGTGAGTGTGACAGACTGGGTGGGATATTAAAGGGTTTGGGGAGTGAGTGTGACAGACTGGGTGGGATATTAAAGGGTTTGGGGAGTGAGTGGGATCAGACTGGGTGGGATATTAAAGGGTTTGGGGAGTGAGTGGGATCAGACTGGTTGGGATATTAAAGGGTTTGGGGAGTGAGTGTGACAGACTGGGTGGGATATTAAAGGGTTTGGGGAGTGAGTGTGACAGACTGGGTGGGATATTAAAGGGTTTGGGGAGTGAGTGTGACAGACTGGGTGGGATATTAAAGGTTTTGGGGAGTGAGTGTGACAGACTGGGTGGGATATTAAAGGGTTTGGGGAGTGAGTGTGACAGACTGGGTGGGATATTAAAGGGTTTGGGGAGTGAGTGGGATCAGACTGGGTGGGATATTAAAGGGTTTGGGGAGTGAGTGTGACAGACTGGGTGGGATATTAAAGGGTTTGGGGAGTGAGTGTGACAGACTGGGTGGGATATTAAAGGGTTTGGGGAGTGAGTGTGATCAGACTGGGTGGGATATTAAAGGGTTTGGGGAGTGAGTGTGACAGACTGGGTGGGATATTAAAGGGTTTGGGGAGTGAGTGGGATCAGACTGGGTGGGATATTAAAGGGTTTGGGGAGTGAGTGTGACAGACTGGGTGGGATATTAAAGGGTTTGGGGAGTGAGTGTGATCAGACTGGGTGGGATATTAAAGGGTTTGGGGAGTGAGTGGGATCAGACTGGGTGGGATATTAAAGGGTTTGGGGAGTGAGTGTGACAGACTGGGTGGGATATTAAAGGGTTTGGGGAGTGAGTGGGATCAGACTGGGTGGGATATTAAAGGGTTTGGGGAGTGAGTGTGACAGACTGGGTGGGATATTAAAGGGTTTGGGGAGTGAGTGTGACAGACTGGGTGGGATATTAAAGGGTTTGGGGAGTGAGTGGGATCAGACTGGGTGGGATATTAAAGGGTTTGGGGAGTGAGTGTGATCAGACTGGGTGGGATATTAAAGGGTTTGGGGAGTGAGTGTGACAGACTGGGTGGGATATTAAAGGGTTTGGGGAGTGAGTGTGACAGACTGGGTGGGATATTAAAGGGTTTGGGGAGTGAGTGGGATCAGACTGGGAGGGATATTAAAGGGTTTGGGGAGTGAGTGTGACAGACTGGGTGGAATATTAAAGGGTTTGGGGAGAGAATGGGATCAGACTGGGTGGGATATTTAAGGGTTTGGGGAGTGAGTGTGACAGACTGGGTGGGATATTAAAGGGTTTGGGGAGTGAGTGTGACAGACTGGGTGGGATATTAAAGGGTTTGGGGAGTGAGTGTGACAGACTGGGTGGGATATTAAAGGGTTTGGGGAGTGAGTGTGACAGACTGGGTGGGATATTAAAGGGTTTGGGGAGTGAGTGTGACAGACTGGGTGGGATATTAAAGGGTTTGGGGAGTGAGTGTGACAGACTGGGTGGGATATTAAAGGGTTTGGGGAGTGAGTGTGACAGACTGGGTGGGATATTAACGGGTTTGGGGAATGAGTGTGACAGACTGGGTGGGATATTAAAGGGTTTGGGGAGTGAGTGTGACAGACTGGGTGGGATATTAAAGGGTTTGGGGAGTGAGTGGGATCAGACTGGGTGGGATATTAAAGGGTTTGGGGAGTGAGTGTGATCAGACTGGGTGGGATATTAAAGGGTTTGGGGAGTGAGTGTGACAGACTGGGTGGGATATTAAAGGGCTTGGGGAGTGAGTGTGACAGACTGGGTGGGATATTAAAGGGTTTGGGGAGTGAGTGTGACAGACTGGGTGGGATATTAAAGGGTTTGGGGAGTTAGTGTGACAGACTGGTTGGGATATTAAAGGCTTTGGGGAGTGAGTGTGACAGACTGGGTGGGATATTAAAAGTTTTGGGGAGTTTCTGTGACAGACTGGGTGAGATATTAAAGTCTTTGGGGAGTGAGTGTGACAGACTGGGTGGGATATTAAAGGGTTTGGGGAGTGAGTGTGATCAGACTGGGTGGGATATTAAAGGGTTTGGGGAGTGAGTGTGATCAGACTGGGTGGGATATTAAAGGGTTTGGGGAGTGAGTGTGACAGACTGGGTGGGATATTAAAGGGTTTGGGGAGTGAGTGGGATCAGACTGGGTGGGATATTAAAGGGTTTGGGGAGTGAGTGGGATCAGACTGGGTGGGATATTAAAGGGTTTGGGGAGTGAGTGTGATCAGACTGGGTGGGATATTAAAGGGTTTGGGGAGTGAGTGTGATCAGACTGGGTGGGATATTAAAGGGTTTGGGGAGTGAGTGTGACAGACTGGGTGGGATATTAAAGGGTTTGGGGAGTGAGTGTGATCAGACTGGGTGGGATATTAAAGGGTTTGGGGAGTGAGTGTGACAGACTGGGTGGGATATTAAAGGGTTTGGGGAGTGAGTGTGACAGACTGGGTGGGATATTAAAGGGTTTGGGGAGTGAGTGTGACAGACTGGGTGGGATATTAAAGGGTTTGGGGAGTGAGTGTGACAGACTGGGTGGGATATTAAAGGGTTTGGGGAGTGAGTGTGACAGACTGGGTGGGATATTAAAGGGTTTGGGGAGTGAGTGTGATCAGACTGGGTGGGATATTAAAGGGTTTGGGGAGTGAGTGTGATCAGACTGGGTGGGATATTAAAGGGTTTGGGGAGTGAGTGTGACAGACTGGGTGGGATATTAAAGGGTTTGGGGAGTGAGTGTGACAGACTGGGTGGGATATTAAAGGGTTTGGGGAGTGAGTGTGATCAGACTGGGTGGGATATTAAAGGGTTTGGGGAGTGAGTGGGATCAGACTGGGTGGGATATTAAAGGGTTTGGGGAGTGAGTGTGACAGACTGGGTGGGATATTAAAGGGTTTGGGGAGTGATTGTGACAGACTGGGTGGGATATTAAAGGGTTTGGGGAGTGAGTGTGACAGACTGGGTGGGATATTAAAGGGTTTGGGGAGTGAGTGGGATCAGACTGGGTGGGATATTAAAGGGTTTGGGGAGTGAGTGTGACAGACTGGGTGGGATATTAAAGGGTTTGGGGAGTGAGTGGGATCAGACTGGGTGGGATATTAAAGGGTTTGGGGAGTGAGTGTGACAGACTGGGTGGGATATTAAAGGGTTTGGGGAGTGAGTGTGACAGACTGGGTGGGATATTAACGAGTTTGGGGACTGAGTGTGATCAGACTGGGTGGGATATTAAAGGGTTTGGGGAGTGAGTGTGACAGACTGGGTGGGATATTAAAGGGTTTGGGGAGTGAGTGGTATCAGACTGGGTGGGATATTAAAGGGTTTGGGGAGTGAGTGTGACAGACTGGGTGGGATATTAAAGGGTTTGGGGAGTGAGTGTGACAGACTGGGTGGGATATTAAAGGGTTTGGGGAGTGAGTGTGACAGACTGGGTGGGATATTAAAGGGTTTGGGGAGTGAGTGTGATCAGACTGGGTGGGATATTAAAGGGTTTGGGGAGTGAGTGTGACAGACTGGGTGGGATATTAAAGGGTTTGGGGAGTGAGTGTGATCAGACTGGGTGGGATATTAAAGGGTTTGGGGAGTGAGTGTGACAGACTGGGTGGGATATTAAAGGGTTTGGGGAGTGAGTGTGATCAGACTGGGTGGGATATTAAAGGGTTTGGGGAGTGAGTGTGATCAGACTGGGTGGGATATTAAAGGGTTTGGGGAGTGAGTGGGATCAGACTGGGTGGGATATTAAAGGGTTTGGGGAGTGAGTGTGACAGACTGGGTGGGATATTAAAGGGTTTGGGGAGTGAGTGTGACAGACTGGGTGGGATATTAAAGGGTTTGGGGAGTGAGTGTGATCAGACTGGGTGGGATATTAAAGGGTTTGGGGAGTGAGTGTGACAGACTGGGTGGGATATTAAAGGGTTTGGGGAGTGAGTGTGACAGACTGGGTGGGATATTAAAGGGTTTGGGGAGTGAGTGTGATCAGACTGGGTGGGATATTAAAGGGTTTGTGGAGTGAGTGGGATCAGACTGGGTGGGATATTAAAGGGTTTGGGGAGTGAGTGTGACAGACTGGGTGGGATATTAAAGGGTTTGGGGAGTGAGTGTGACAGACTGGGTGGGATATTAAAGGGTTTGGGGAGTGAGTGTGATCAGTCTGGGTGGGATATTAAAGGGTTTGGGGAGTGAGTGTGACAGACTGGGTGGGATATTAAAGGGTTTGGGGAGTGAGTGTGACAGACTGGGTGGGATATTAAAGGGTTTGGGGAGTGAGTGTGACAGACTGGGTGGGATATTAAAGGGTTTGGGGAGTGAGTGTGACAGACTGGGTGGGATATTAAAGGGTTTGGGGAGTGAGTGTGACAGACTGGGTGGGATATTAAAGGGTTTGGGGAGTGAGTGTGACAGACTGGGTGGGATATTAAAGGGTTTGGGGAGTGAGTGTGACACACTGGGTGGGATATTAAAGGGTTTGGGGAGTGAGTGTGACAGATTAGGTGGGATATTAAAGGGTTTGGGGAATGAGTGGGATCAGACTGGGTGGGATATTAAAGGGTTTGGGGAGTGAGTGTGACAGACTGGGTGGGATATTAAAGGGTTTGGGGAGTGAGTGGGATCAGACTGGGTGGGATATTAAAGGGTTTGGGGAGTGAGTGTGACAGACTGGGTGGTATATTAAAGGGTTTGGGGAGTGAGTGTGACAGACTGGGTGGGATATTAAAGGGTTTGGGGAGTGAGTGTGACAGACTGGGTGGGATATTAAAGGGTTTGGGGAGTGAGTGGGATCAGACTGGGTGGGATATTAAAGGGTTTGGGGAGTGAGTGTGACAGACTGGGTGGGATATTAAAGGGTTTGGGGAGTGAGTGTGACAGACTGGGTGGGATATTAAAGGGTTTGGGGAGTGAGTGTGACAGACTGGGTGGGATATTAAAGGGTTTGGGGAGTGAGTGGGATCAGACTGGGTGGGATATTAAAGGGTTTGGGGAGTGAGTGTGACAGACTGGGTGGGATATTAAAGGGTTTGGGGAGTGAGTGTGACAGACTGGGTGGGATATTAAAGGTTTTGGGGAGTGAGTGGGATCAGACTGGGTGGGATATTAAAGGGTTTGGGGAGTGAGTGTGATCAGACTGGGTGGGATATTAAAGGGTTTGGGGAGTGAGTGTGACAGACTGGGTGGGATATTAAAGGGTTTGGGGAGTGAGTGGGATCAGACTGGGTGGGATATTAAAGGGTTTGGGGAGTGAGTGGGATCAGACTGGGTGGGATATTAAAGGGTTTGGGGAGTGAGTGTGACAGACTGGGTGGGATATTAAAGGGTTTGGGGAGTGAGTGTGACAGACTGGGTGGGATATTAAAGGGTTTGGGGAGTGAGTGTGATCAGACTGGGTGGGATATTAAAGGGTTTGGGGAGTGAGTGTGACAGACTGGGTGGGATATTAAAGGGTTTGGGGAGTGAGTGGGATCAGACTGGGTGGGATATTAAAGGGTTTGGGGAGTGAGTGTGATCAGACTGGGTGGGATATTAAAGGGTTTGGGGAGCTGGTGTGACAGTCTGGGTGGGATATTAAAGGGTTTGGGGAGTGAGTGTGACAGACTGGGTGGGATATTAAAGGGTTTGGGGAGTGAGTGGGATCAGACTGGGTGGGATATTAAAGGGTTTGGGGAGTGAGTGTGACAGACTGGGTGGGATATTAAAGGGTTTGGGGAGTGAGTGTGACAGACAGGGTGGGATATTAAAGGGTTTGGGGAGTGAGTGTGATCAGACTGGATGGGATATTAAAGGGTTTGGGGAGTGAGTGTGTCAGACTGGGTGGGATATTAAAGGGTTTGGGGAGTGAGTGTGACAGACTGGGTGGGATATTAAAGGGTTTGGGGAGTGAGTGGGATCAGACTGGGTGGGATATTAAAGGGTTTGGAGAGTGAGTGGGATCAGACTGGGTGGGATATTAAAGGGTTTGGGGAGTGAGTGTGACAGACTGGGTGGGATATTAAAGGGTTCGGGGAGTGAGTGTGATCAGACTGGGTGGGATATTAAAGGGTTTGGATAGTGAGTGGGATCAGACTGTGTGGGATATTAAATGGTTTGGGGAGTGAGTGTGACAGACTGGGTGGGATATTAAAGGGTTTGGGGAGTGAGTGTGACAGACTGGGTGGGATATTAAAGGTTTTGGGGAGTGAGTGTGACAGACTGGGTGGGATATTAAAGGGTTTGGGGACTGAGTGTGACAGACTGGGTGGGATATTAAAGTGTTTGGGGAGTGAGTGTGACAGACTGGGTGGGATATTAAAGGGTTTGGGGAGTGAGTGTGACAGACTGGGTGGGATATTAAAGGGTTTGGGGAGTGAGTGTGACAGACTGGGTTGGATATTAAAGGGTTTGGGGAGTGAGTGGGATCAGTCTGGGTGGGATATTAAAGGGTTTGGGGACTGAGTGGGATCAGACTGGGTGGGATATTAAAGGGTTTGCGGAGTGAGTGTGACAGACTGGGTGGGATATTAAAGGGTTTGGGGAGTGAGTGTGATCAGACTGCGTGGGATATTAAAGGGTTTGGGGAGTGAGTGTGACAGACTGGGTGGGATATTAAAGGGTTTGGGGAGTGGGTGTGACAGACTGGGTGGGATATTAAAGGGTTTGGGGAGTGAGTGGGATCAGACTGTGTGGGATATTAAAGGGTTTGGGGAGTGAGTGGGATCAGACTGGGTGGGATATTAAAGGGTTTGGGGAGTGAGTGGGATCAGACTGGGTGGGATATTAAATGGTTTGGGGAGTGAGTGTGACAGACTGGCTGGGATATTAAAGGGTTTGGGGAGTGAGTGGGATCAGACTGGGTGGGATATTAAAGGGTTTGGGGAGTGAGTGGGATCAGACTGGGTTGGATATTAAAGGGTTTGTGGTGTGAATGTGACAGACTGGGTGGGATATTAAAGGGTTTGGGGAGTGAGTGGGATCAGACTGGCTGTGATATTAAAGGCTTTGGGGATTGAGTGGGACAGACTGGGTGGGATATGAAAATGACAGATATCGAGGGTCTCTGGAAGTTAGCCAAATACCCACAGCGAATTGACCGACTGAGATTGCTGCATCTAATAACGCACTGTAACTGGTACCTTTGTAAACCCTAAAAACATAAATCTATATATACACCCAGCAGCAATACCCCAGTCAGAGTAGGAAATGGACCAAAGAGAACGTGTTAAAACAGTCAATTTAAGAGGGACAAATTGAGAGACAGATAGAGACACACACTGACCCCAGGATAGAAACTAACACGCACTCACACACCCAAGCACAGAACACCCCCCCAGGATAGACACATTCACAAACACACCCCCCCAAGATAGACACGCACACACTGACACCCAAGATAAACATTAAAAAAATACTCACAACCCCCCAAGTTAGACACGCACACACACACACCCAAGATAGACACTTACAAACACTCACACCCCCCCAAGATAGACACACTCACACAAACAACCCACCAAGATAGACACTAACACACACACACACACACACACACACACACACACACACACACACACACACACACACACACACACACACACACACACCCCAGGATAGACACACACACACATCCGAAGATAGACACACACACACACACACACACACCCCCCCAAGATAGACACTCACACACACATGCAAAATAGACACTAACACACACACGCACCCCCCCAAGATAGACACTGACACACAGACACACTCCCAAGTTAGACACTCCCACACACACACACCCAAGATAGACACACACACACACCCCAAGATAGACACTCTCACACACACAGCCCCCCAAGATAGACACACACACACACACACACACACACACCCAAGATAGACACTAAGACACACACACACCCTCACTATAGACATTCCCACACACACACACCCTCATAAGATAGACTTTCACACACACGCACACACACACACCCAAGATAGACACACACACACACCCAAGATAGACACTCACACACACACACGCACGCAAAATAGACGCTAACACACACACGCACCACCCTCAAGATAGACACTAACACGCAGACACACCCCCAAGATACACACTCACGCACACACAGCACCGCCTCCCAAGATAGACACACACACACACCCCCCCCCAAGAGAGACACTCACTCACACACACACACACACACCCCCAAGATAGACACTCACAAACACACACCCCAAGATGGACACACACTCACACACACACACACCCAAGATAGACACACACACTCCTGCAAGATAGACACTCACACACACACACTCCCAAGATATACACTTAAAAACACACACCCCAAGATACACACTCACACACACACACACACACACCAAGATAGACACTCACACACACACACACAGCCCCCCCAATATAGACACTCACACCCCAAGATAGACATTCACACATACGCACATAAGATAGATAGACACACACACACAAACACACAAACAAGATAGACAGACACACACACACACAAGAGAGACAGACAGACACACAGACACATAAGATAGACAGACAGACACACACACACAAGAGATTCAGACAGACAAACACACACAAGAGATTCAGACAGACACACACACAAGATAGACAGACACACACACAAGATAGACAGACACACACACAAGAGAGACAGACAGACACACACACACAAGAGAGACAGACAGACACACAAGATAGACAGAGAGAGAGAGACACACACATGATAGACACTCACACACACAAACACACACCCCCAAGATAGACACTCACACACACACACCCCCAAGATAGACACTCACACACACACACACACACCCCAAGATAGACACTCACACACACCCCCCCCAAGATAGACACTCACACACGCACATACACACCCCCAAGAGAGACACTCACACATACACACACACACACCCCAAGATAGACACTCACACACACACAACGCCATGATAGACACTCACACACACACACCCCCAAGATAGACACTCACACAGACTCACATACAACCTCCACACTCACAACCTCACACACTCACACAAAAACTCACAAACACACACACACACACCGCCCCAAGATAGACACACACACACACACACACACACACACACACAACCCAAGATAAGACACACACACACACTCACCCCCAAGATAGACACAAAGACTCACACACAACCTCACACACTCACACACACACACAAACACACACACACCGCCCCAAGATAGACACACACACACCCCTCCAAGATAGACACTCACACACACACACCCCAAGATACACACTCACACACACACACACCAAGATAGACACTCACACACACACACACCCAAGATAGACACTCAAAAACACACACCCCAAGATAGACACACACACACACCCCAAGATAGACACTTACACACACACACAGCCCCCCAGTATAAACACTCACACCCCAAGATAGACATTCACACATACACACACAAGATAGATAGACACACACACAAATACACAAACAAGATAGAGAGACAGACACACACACAAGAGAGACAGACAGACACACAGACACATAAGATAGACAGACAGACACACACACAGAAACAAGAGAGTCTGACAGACACACATACACGAGAGAGACAGACAGACACACAGACACAAGAGAGACAGACAGACACACAGACACACAAGGTAGACAGAGAGAGACACACACACAAGAGAGACAGAAAGACACACACCTACACAAGATTGACACAGACACACACGATCGATAGACAGACAGACACACACACACAAACACAGAGCAAGACAGACAGCTATACTACACACCAAGGTAGACAGAGAGACACACACAGATACAGAGACACAAACACACCAAGATAGACACTCACACACACAAACACACACCCCCAAGATAGACAGTCACACACACACATCCCCAAGGTAGACACTCACACACACACACCCACACCTTCCAAGATAGACACACACACACACACCCCTCCAAGATAGACACTCACACACACACACACCCAAGATAGACACTCACACACACACACACACCCCTCCAAGATAGACACTCACACACACACCCACCCCCCCGCCCCAAGATAGACACTCACTCACACACACACCCCCCCCAAGATAAACAGTCACACACACACACATCCCCATGATAGACACTCACACACACACACACACACACCCCAAGATAGACACACACACACATACACCCATTATAGACACTCACACACACACAGCCCCCCTCCCAAGATAGACACTCATATACACACACACACACCCTCAAGATAGACACTCACACACACACACACCCTCAAGATAGACACTCACACACACACACCCAAGATAGACACTCACACACACACACCCCTCCAAGATAGACACTCACACACACACACACCCAGGATAGACACTCACACACACACAGCTGCAAGATAGACACTCACACACACACACACACACACACACACATCACCAAGATAGACACTCACACACACACACACACACACCACCAAGATAGACACACACACACACAGCTGCAAGATAGACACTCACACACACACACACACACCACCAAGATAGACACTCACACACACACACCCGCAAGATAGACACTCACACACACACCCGCAAGATAGACACTCACACACACACCCGCAAGATAGACACTCACACACACACACACACACACACACACACACACACACACACACACCCAAGATAGACACACACACACACACACCCCCTCAAGATAGACACTCACACACACACACACACACACACCCGCAAGATAGACACTCACACACACACCCGCAAGATAGACACTCACACACACACACACACACACACACACACACACACACACACACACACACACACCCAAGATAGACACACACACACACACACACCCTCAAGATAGACACTCACACACACACACACACACACACCCGCAAGATAGACACTCACACACACACACCACCAAGATAGACACACACACACACAGCTGCAAGATAGACACTCACACACACACACACACACCACCAAGATAGACACTCACACACACACACCCGCAAGATAGACACTTACACACACACCCGCAAGATAGACACTCACACACACACACACACACACACACCCGCAAGATAGACACTCACACACACACCCGCAAGATAGACACTCACACACACACCCGCAAGATAGACACTCACACACACACACACACACACACCCAAGATTGACACTCACACACACACACCCGCAAGATAGACACTCACACACACACACACACCCAAGATAGACACTCACACACACACTCACACCCCAAGATAGACACACACATACACATACCCCCAAGATAGACAGTCACACACACATACACACCCACACACCCCCAAGATAGACACACACACACACACACACACACCCAAGATAGATACACACATACACACACCCCCAAGATAGACACTCACACACATACACACACCCATGATAGACACACACATACACACACCCCCAAGATAGACACTCACACACACAAACATACACACACCCAAGATAGACACTCACACACACACAAACACACACACACCCAAGATAGACTTTCACACACACACACACAACACACACACCCCCAAGATAGACACTCACACACACACACAAACACAGACACGCCCAAGATAGACACTCACACACACACACAAACACACACACCCCCAAGATAGACACTCACACACACACACACCCCCAAGATAGACACTCACATACACACACACACCCCCAAGATAGACACTCACACACACACACAAACACACACACCCCCAAGATAGACACTCACACACACACAAACACACACACACCCAAGATAGACTCTCACACACACACACACAACACACACACCCCCAAGATAGACACTCACACACACACACAAACACAGACACGCCCAAGATAGACACTCACACACACACACAAACACACACACCCCCAAGATAGACACTCACACACACACACACCCCCAAGATAGACACTCACATACACACACACACCCCCAAGATAGACACTCACACACACACAAACACACACACCCCCAAGATAGACACTCACACACACACACAAACACACACATGCCCAAGATAGACACTCACACACACACACACACTCTCCCAAGATAGACATTCGCTCTCTCACACACACACACACACACAAACACACACACCAAGATAGACACACACACACACACACACACTCCCCCAAGATAGACATTCACTCTCACACACAAACACACACACAAACACACACACACACTCCCCCAAGATAGACACACACACAGACACACACCCAAGATAGACAGACAGACACACAGACACACAAAATAGACAGACAGACACACACACACAAGAGACGCAGACAGACGCATTGACACACACACACACGATCGATGGACACACACGATCGATAGACAGACAGACAGACAGACACACAGAGAGCAGGATAGACAGCTACACATACACACCGAGGTAGACAGAGAGACACACACAGATACAGAGACACAAACACACCAAGACAGACACACACATAAATAGAGAGACGCGCAGACAGAGCCACATATTCAGTCAGTCAGAGAGAGAGAGAGAGGGAGAGGGAGACGCACACACAATGTCAGATAACCGAGCAGACGAGACAGAACCGTTCCTTCCTGCTGACAGACGGTCACTGGGTTATATTCCCGATGCTCTGCTCCCTGTTCTCTGGGAAAGCAGTGAGCAGGGGTCTCTCCATGGAGAGAGGGTCCTGGACTGTCTGCTCAGCTCCTGGTCCCTGGTTTCTGGCTCTGACAGTCCAGCTCTGCTCTCTGCACAGCAATGAAGGTCCAGGCAATCTCTCCACCCCTTTCTCTCTCCTCCCCTCCTTCCTGTACAAACTGCCACTCGTACCTTACACCCAGCAGCTCTCTCAGCAAAATCAGGAGCTGTCCCTGCAACACAACCCCCAATTCCTCATTTCTGTTCAGTCTAGGTGGGCAGTCGGTTTGTAAACCCTCAGGTTGGTAACTTCACCCCCTCTAACCAGCCCCAGCTCCTCACCATCTGAGCTGCGTCACACGAAATATATTAATGAGCCTCCCTATACTCACTCACCACCCCCCACCCCCAGGTTAAGGCTCTTTGTCCAGCTGTGGTGTGTCAGCACTGCTGACACGGGCAGTATTTATTACCCATCCCTCGTTACCCTCAGCTTTACCCCACTCTGGCTGTCCTGGCAATACCGGAGCGGCCCAGGGACCACCTGAGGTCTTCTCAGAGCAGCCAGTGTTTGCTGCGTCTGGGCTGGAGGCTGGATTGGGGATGAGGGGCCAAAGGCCAGGGACCAGCAGCTCAGCCCATCCCCGCAGGACACTCACTGTCCCCACAGGACAATCTCCATCCCCACAGGACACTCACTGTCCCCACAGGACAATCTCCATCCCCACAGGACACTCTCCATCCCCACAGGACACTCACTGTCCCCACAGGACACTCTCTGTCCCCACAGGACACTCTCCATCCCCACAGGACAATCTCCATCCCCACAGGACACTCTCCATCCCCACAGGACACTCACTGTCCCCACAGGACACTCTCCATCCCCACAGGACACTCACTGTCCCCACAGGACACTCTCCATCCCCGCAGGACACTCACTGTCCCCACAGGACACTCTCTGACCCACAGGACACTCACTGTCCCCACAGGACACTCTCCATCCCCACAGGACAATCTCCATCCCCACAGGACACTCACTGTCCCCACAGGTCACTCACTGTCCTCACAGGACACTCTCCATCCCCACAGGACACTCACTGTCCTCACAGGACACTCTCCATCCCCACAGGACACTCTCCATCCCCACAGGACACTCTCCGTCCCCACAGGACACTCTCTGACCCACAGGACACTCTCTGTCCCCACAGGACACTCTCCATCCCCTCAGGACACTCACTGTCCTCACAGGACACTCTCCATCCCCACAGGACACTCACTGTCCCCACAGGACACTCTCCATCCCCACAGGACACTCACTGTCCTCACAGGACACTCTCTGTCCTCACAGGACACTCACTGTCCCCACAGGACACTCTCCATCCCCACAGGACACTCTCCGTCCCCACAGGACACTCTCCATCCCCACAGGACACTCACTGTCCTCACAGGACACTCTCTGTCCTCACAGGACACTCACGGTCCCCACAGGACACTCTCTGTCCTCACAGGACACTCACTGTCCCCACAGGACACTCCCTGTCCCCACAGGACACTCTCCGTCCCCACAGGACACTCTCCATCCCCACAGGACACCCTCCGTCCCCACAGGACACTCTCTGTCCCCACAGGACACTCTCCGTCCCCACAGGACACTCTCCATCCCCACAGGACACTCTTCATCCCTGCAGGACACTCTTCATCCCCACAGGACACTCTCCATCCCCACAGGACACTCTCCATCCCTGCAGGACACTCTCCATCCCCACAGGACACTCACTGTCCCCACAGGACACTCTCTGTCCCCACAGGACACTCTCCGTCCCCACAGGACACTCTCCGTCCCCACAGGACACTCTCTGACCCACAGGACACTCTCTGTCCCCACAGGACACTCTCTGACCCACAGGACACTCTCTGTCCCCACAGGACACTCTCCATCCCCTCAGGACACTCACTGTCCTCACAGGACACTCTCCATCCCCACAGGACACTCACTGTCCCCACAGGACACTCTCCATCCCCACAGGACACTCACTGTCCTCACAGGACACTCTCTGTCCTCACAGGACACTCACTGTCCCCACAGGACACTCTCCATCCCCACAGGACACTCTCCGTCCCCACAGGACACTCTCCATCTCCACAGGGCACTCACTGTCCTCACAGGACACTCTCTGTCCTCACAGGACACTCACGGTCCCCACAGGACACTCTCTGTCCTCACAGGACACTCACTGTCCCCACAGGACACTCCCTGTCCCCACAGGACACTCTCCGTCCCCACAGGACACTCTCCATCCCCACAGGACACTCTCCGTCCCCACAGGACACTCTCCATCCCCACAGGACACTCTTCATCCCTGCAGGACACTCTTCATCCCCACAGGACACTCTCCATCCCCACAGGACACTCTCCATCCCTGCAGGACACTCTCCATCCCCACAGGACACTCACTGTCCCCACAGGACACTCTCTGTCCCCACAGGACACTCTCTGACCCACAGGACACTCACTGTCCCCACAGGACATTCTCCGTCCCCACAGGACACTCCCTGTCCCCACAGGACACTCTCTGACCCACAGGACACTCTCTGTCCCCACAGGACACTCTCTGACCCACAGGACACTCTCTGTCCCCACAGGACACTCTCCGTCCCCTCAGGACACTCCCCATCCCCACAGGACACTCTCTGTCCCCACAGGACACTCTCCATCCCCTCAGGACACTCACTGTCGTCATAGGACACTCTCCATCCCCACAGGACACTCACTGTCCCCACAGGACACTCTCTGACCCACAGGACACTCACTGTCCCCACAGGACACTCTCTGTCCCCACAGGACACTCCCTGTCCCCACAGGACACTCTCTGACCCACAAGACACTCTCTGTCCCCACAGGACACTCTCTGACCCACAGGACACTCTCTGTCCCCACAGGACACTCTCCATCCCCACAGGACACTCTCTGTCCCCACAGGACACTCTCCGTCCCCTCAGGACACTCTCTGTCCTCTTGCACTTAGGAAACTCACAGGCAGATTTAATTCCCAAGACCAGGCAGATGGAATACACCAGATTCAAAGAAACATAGAAACCTAGAAACTAGGAGCAGGAGTAGGCCATTCAGCCCTTCGAGCCTGCTCCCCCATTCATTATGATCATGGCTGATCATCCAACTCAATATCCTGCTCCCACTTTCTCCCCATACCCTTTGATCCCTTTCACCCCAAGAGCTATATCTAACTCCTTCTTCAAAACATACAATGTTTTGGCCTCAACTACTTTCTGTGGTAGTGAATTCCACAGACTCACCACTCTCTGGGTGAAGAAATTTCTCCTCATCTCAGTCCTAAATGGTCTACCCTGTATCCTCAGACTGTGACCCCTGGTTCTGGACTCCCCCACCATCAGGAACATCCTTCCTGCATCTACCCTGTCTGGTCCTGTTAGAATTTTATAGGTTTCTATGAGAGTCCCCCTCATTCTTCTGAACTCCAGTGAATATAATCCTAACCAACTCAATCTCTCCTAATATGTCAGTCCTGCCATCCCAGGAATCAGTCTGGTAAACCTTCGCTGCTCTCCCTCTGTAGCAAAAACATCTTTCCTCAGATAAGGAGACCAAAACTGCACACAATATTCCAGGTGTGGTCTCACCAAGGCTCTGTATAACTGCAGCAAGACATCCCTGTTCCTGTACTCGAATCCTTTGGCTCTGAAGGCCAACATACCATTTGCCTTCTTTACCGCCTGCTGCACCTGCATGCTTACCTTCAGCGATTGGTATCGTTGCACATTCCCCTCTCTCAATTTATAGCCATTCAGATAATAACCTACCTTCCTTTTTTTGCTACCAAAATGGATAATCTCACATTTATCCACATTATACTGCATCTGCCATGCATCTGCCCACTCACTCAGCTTGTCCAAATCACACTGAATCATCTCTGCATCCTCCTCACAGCTCACCCTCCAGCCCAGCTTTGTGTCATCTGCAAATTTGGAGGTATTACATTTAATTCCCTCATCTAGATCATTCATATATATTGTGAATAGCTGGGTCCCAGCACCGATCCCTGCGGTACCCCACTAGTCACTGCCTGCCATTCGGAAAAAGATCCGTTTATTCCTACTCTTTGTTTCCTGTCTGCCAACCAGTTTTCTATCCATCTCAATACACTACCCCCAATCCCATGCGCTTTAATTTTACTCCACACCTTTGACCACATTGCTGCCCCGGCTGTCTGTCCTAGACCCCGATTTGAAGCAACAGCTACCAGCCCAGAAACCAGGACACTTAACCCCACCCCACACCGCTGGACCTCCAGGTGTTGGGGGCAACAGGACAAAGGAGTTAGCTGACAGATCAGGGGTGGAAGACTCAAGGGGCTGAGTGACCACATCGTGTCCCTATGGACAGAGACAATCACCCTCTGACACAAGGCAATCCAGGAATAACTTACAGAGTAAACTGGACAAATTCTTAAAAAGGAAAGGTATCCAGGACTATTGGAAAAGAGAAATATAGATTTCCAGGAGGTATTTGTACAGTCCTTGCTGGAGACTGTTAGCGGGTCGAAACTTATGAAATTTAAGACAAATCACTCAGCCGGGAGGAAATTCTCTGTGTGACTGGAGACAGAGAGGGGTTAATGGGCAGGTAATCTAATTGGCAGCATGTGACATGTGGGAGCCTTAACTGTTAACCGTATTTCTTAATGACTAAGACAGTTGGATAGAAAGCAACAGAACCAACAATTCCAGTTCCACAAGGATAAGCATCATTGGAAGCAGTGTAGATGGAAGCATAAGTTACAACACTGGAGGTCAGTCATCTCAGCTCCAGGACATCACTGCAGGAGTTCCTCAGGGTAGTGTTCTCGGCCCAACCACCTTCAGCTGCTTCATCAATGACCTTCCTTCCATCATAAGGTCAGAAGTGGGGATGTTCACTGATGATTGTACAATGTTCAGCACCACTCACAACTCCTCAGATACTGAAGCAGTCCATGTCCAAATGCAGCAAGACCTGGACAACATCCAGGCTCGGGGCTGACAAGTGGTGAGTAACATTCACACCACGCAAGTGTCAGGTAAAGACCATCTCCAACAAGAGAGAATCCAACCATCACCCATTGATGTTCAATGGCATTACCATCACTGAATCCCCCACTATCAACATCCTGGGGGTTACCATTGACCAGAAACTGAACTGGTCCAGCCATATAAATACTGTGGATACAAGAGCAGGTCAGAGGCTGGGAATCCTGCGGTGAATAACTCACCTCCTGACTCCCCAAAGTCTGTCCACCATCTACAAGGCACAAGTCAGGAGTGAGATGGAATACTCTCCACTTGTCTGGATGAGTGCAACTCCCACAACACTCAAGAGGCTCAACACCGTCCAGGACAAAGCAGCCCCACTTGATTGGCACCTCATCCACAAACATTCACTCCCTCCACCACCAACACACAGTAGCAGCAGCGTGTGTACCATCTACAAGATGCACTGCAGCAACTCACCAAGGCTCCTTAGACAGCACCTTCCAAACCCACGGCCACTACCATCTAGAAGGACAAGGGCAGCAGATAGATGGGAACATCACCAACTGGAAGTTCCCCTCCAAGTTACTCACCATCCTGACTTGGAAATATATCAGCGTTCCTTCACTGTCACTGGGTCAAAATCCTGGAACTCCCTCCCTAACAGCACTGTGGGTGTACCTACACCACATGGACAAAATCCTGGAACTCCCTCCCTAACAGCGCTGTGGATGTACCTACACCACACGGACAAAATCCTGGAACTCCCTCCCTAACAGCACTGTGGGTGTACCTACACCACATGGACAAAATCCTGGAACTCCCTCCCTAACAGCGCTGTGGATGTACCTACACCACACGGACAAAATCCTGGAACTCCCTCCCTAACAGCACTGTGGGTGTACCTACACCACATGGACAAAATCCTGGAACTCCCTCCCTAACAGCGCTGTGGATGTACCTACACCACATGGACAAAATCCTGGAACTCCCTCCCTAACAACACTGTGGGTGTACCTACAACACACGGACAAAATCCTGGAACTCCCTCCCTAACAGCACGGTGGGTGTACCTACACCACATGGACTGCAGCGGGTCAAGAAGGCAGCTCACCCACCACCTTCTCAAGGGGTAATTAGGGATGGGCAATAAATGCTGGGCTCAGCCAGTGACACCCACATCCTGTGAATGAATAAATGAAATGCGATGATGTCCTCCTGTCCTTATAGAGAAGGTCCATCACCCTCTGTCAGAAGACAATTCATAATAACTTTCAAAAGTGAACTGGATAAATTCTTAAAGAGTAAAGTATCCTGGGCTGTGAGAAAAGAGGAGAGGAGGGGGATTAATGAGTAGCTGAATCAGAGAGATAACAAAGGCAGCATTTGCCGAATGACAATCTTCTCTGCTCGATGTTTCTATCTGAGAACAACGTTTGGTGTATGTCCCTTTAAACTACAACAAAAACCACCTTCACCACAGAATGAAGCCGGTTATTTACCAGCTTCATGATTAACAATGTAAGCCGTTAACGGCTGTGGTGCAGGAGTGAACTGAATATTTAAAAATTTAGGGATGTGGGTGTCGCTGTCTGGGCCCAGCATTTATTACCCATCCCTGATTGCCCCTTGAGAAGGTGATGGTGAGCTGCCTTCTTGAGCCGCTGCAGTCCATGTGGTGTAGGTACACCCACAGTGCTGTTAGGGACGGAGTTCCAGGATTTTGTCCATGTGGTGTAGGTACACCCAAAGTGCTGTTAGTGAGGGAGTTCCAGGATTTTGTCCGTGTGCTGTAGGTACACCCTCAGTGCTGTTAGGGAGGGAGTTCCAGGATTTTGTCCGTGTGGTGTAGGTACACCCACAGTGCTGTTAGGGAGGGAGTTCCAGGATTTGGACCCAGCGGCAGTGAAGGAATGGTGATATATTTCCAAGTTGGGATTGTGAGTGACTTGGAGGGGAACTTCCAGGGAGTGGTGTTCCCCATCTATCTGCTGCCCTTGTCCTTCTAGATGGTAGTGGTGGTGGGTTTGGAAGTTGTGGTTTAGGTTATGAGGTAAATTCCTCCATTTGAAGAGAGTTCCTTTCTGTAAAACACACAGCTCTAATGTCACTGATGGCATCATAACAGCTCCAGATTGCTTAATTTGTTACTGTGGTTCGAATGAATGAATAACATTGTCTTGGAATCACATTAAGGATGAGAAATGATGGAGACTCGGTTGGGGAACGAGTCCACAGCTTCCTGCTTTCTGACCCTCCTGTCAGTGTTCCCCCAGTGAATTCACACTGCCCTTTCCCTCAGTTACTGCAGTGTCAGGAAAAACTGGGTGATCCTCCAACTGGAACACTGACCTCAAACAGCAGGACATACATTTACAAACAATATGTTCTCTTTCTGTATCTGTCCTGATTCAGAGCAGACACACTCGCCAATTTACTCTCCCCTCCAAAACAAAACGGTTGGGACAATGAGCAGCACAGCCTTCAGATACTGTGACCGCAGACATCACCAAACACAAAGGCCCATTGTTAGAGCTGGCGAGGACTTTCAAACCAGCAGCAGCAGAGTCACGCATACAGTCCATAAGTACACAACAAAAACAGAATTACCTGGAAAAACTCAGCAGGTCTGGCAGCATCGGCGGAGAAGAAAAGAGTTGACGTTTCGAGTCCTCATGACCCTTCGACAGAACTTGAGTTCGAGTCCAAGAAAAAGTTGAAATATAAGCTGATTTAAGGTGTGTGTGTGGGGGGCGGAGAGATAGAGAGACAGAGAGGTGGGGGGGGGGGTGGTGTGGTTGTAGGGACAAACAAGCAGTGATAGAAGCAGATCATCAAAAGATGTCAACGACAATAGTACAATAGAACACATAGGTGTTAAAGTTAAAAGTTGGTGATATTATCTAAACGAATGTGCTAAATAAGAATGGATGGTAGGGCACTCAAGGTATAGCTCTAGTGGGTTTTTTTTTAATAATGGAAAAAGGTGGGAAAAGGAAAATCTTTATAATTTATTGGAAAAAAAAGGAAGGGGGAAACAGAAAGGGGGTGGGGATGGGGGAGGGAGATCACGACCTAAAGTTGTTGAATTCAATATTCAGTCCGGAAGGCTGTAAAGTCCCTAGTCGGAATATGAGGTGTTGTCCCTCCAGTTTGTGTTGGGCTTCACTGGAACAATGCAGCAAGCCAAGGACAGACATGTGGGCAAGAGAGCAGGGTGGAGTGTTAAAATGGCAAGCGACAGGGAGGTTTGGGTCATTCTTGCGGACAGACCGCAGGTGTTCTGCAAAGCGGTCGCCCAGTTTACGTTTGGTCTCTCCAATGTAGAGGAAACCACATTGGGAGCAACGAATGCAGTAGACTAAGTTGGGGGAAATGCAAGTGAAATGTTGCTTCACTTGAAAGGAGTGTTTGGGTCCTTGGACGGTGAGGAGAGAGGAAGTGAAGGGGCAGGTGTTGCATCTTTTGCGTGGGCATGGGGTTGTGCCATAGGAGGGGGTTGAGGAGTAGGGGGTGATGGAGGAGTGGACCAGGGTGTCCCGGAGGGAGCGATCCCTACGGAATGCCGACAGGGGGGATGAAGGGAAGATGTGTTTGGTGGGGGCATCATGCTGGAGTTGGCGGAAATGGCAGAGGATGATCCTTTGAATGCGGAGGCTGGTGGGGTGATAAGTGAGGACAAGGGGGACCCTATCATGTTTCTGGGAGGGAGGAGAAGGCGTGAGGGCGGATGCTCGGGAGATGGGCCGGACACGGTTGAGGACCCTGTCAACGACCGTGGGAGGAAAACCTCGGTTAAGGAAGAAGGAGGACATGTCAGAGGAACTGTTTTTGAAGGTAGCATCATCGGAACAGATGCGACGGAGGCGAGGGAACTGAGAGAATGGGATGGAGTCCTTACAGGAAGCAGGGTGTGAGGAGCTGTAGTCGAGATAGCTGTGGGAGTCGGTGGGTTTGTAATGGATATTGGTGGACAGTCTATCACCAGAGATTGAGACAGAGAGGTCAAGGAAGGGAAGGGAAGTGTCAGAGTTGGACCACGTGAAAATGATGGAGGGGTGGAGATTGGAAGCAAAATTAATAAATTTTTCCAAGTCCTGACGAGAGCATGAAGCGGCACCAAAGTAATCATCGATGTACCGGAGAAAGAGTTGTGGAAGGGGGCTGGAGTAGGACTGCAACAAGGAATGTTCCACATACCCCATAAAGAGAGAGGCAAATCTGGGGCCCATGCGGGTACCCAAAGCCACACCTTTTATTTGGAGGAAGTGAGAGGAGTTGAAGGAGAAATTGTTCAGCGTGAGAACAAGTTCAGCCAGACGGAGGAGAGTAGTGGTGGATGGGGATTGTTCGGGCCTCTGTTCGAGGAAGAAGCTAAGGGCCCTCAGACCATCCTGGTGGGGGATGGAGGTGTAGAGGGATTGGACGTCCATGGTGAAGAGGAAGCGGTAGGGGCCAGGGAACTGGAAATTGTTGATGTGACGTAAGGTGTCAGAGGAATCACGGATGTAGGTGGGAAGGGACTGGACAAGGGGAGAGAGAAGGGAGTCAAGATAACGAGAAATGAGTTCTGTGGGGCAGGAGCAAGCTGACACGATCGGTCTACCGGGGCAGTTCTGTTTGTGGATTTTGGGTAGGAGATAGAAGCGGGACGTCCGAGGTTGGGCGACTATCAGGTTGGAAGCTGTGGGAGGGAGATCCCCAGAGGAGATGAGGTCAGTGACAGTTCTGGAAACAATGGCTTGATGTTCAGTGGTGGGGTCATGGTCCAGGGAGAGGTAGGAGGAAGTGTCTACGAGTTGACGCTCAGCCTCCGCGAGGTAGAGGTCAGTGTGCCAGACAACAACAGCACCACCCTTGTCAGCGGGTTTGATGACAATGTCAGGGTTGGACCTGAGAGAATGGAGTGCAGTAAGTTCAGAGAGACACAGGTTAGAATGGGTGAGAGGAGCAGAGAAATTGAGACGACTAATGTCGCGCCAACAGTTCTCAATGAAAAGATCGAGAGAAGGTAAGAATCCAGAGGGAGAGGTCCAGGTGGAGGGAGAATATTGGAGATGGGTAAAAGGATCCGTTGAACTGGGAGAGGACTCCTGCCCAAAGAAGTGAGCCCGGAGACGAAGACGGCGGAAGAAGAGCTCAGTATCATGCCGAGCCCGAAATTCATTGAGGTGAGGGCGTAAGGGTATGAAACTAAGTCCTTTGCTGAGCACTGAACGTTCAGCATCGGAGAGGGGAAGGTCAGGGGGTATAGTGAATACACGGCTGGGGTTGGGATTGGAAGATGGGGTGGGGACGGAGGGACAGGCAGGGGTGGAGGGTCCTAGATGGGTGTTGGTGTCGATGAGTTGTTGGAGCCTGCGTTCCTTAGCACTTGAGGGAAAGAGAAAAAAGTTTCTTGTTGAGGCGTCGGATGAGCCGAAGGATAAAATGAAACAATCCCAACCCCAGCCGTGTATTCACTATACCCCCTGACCTTCCCCTCTCCGATGCTGAACGTTCAGTGCTCAGCAAAGGACTTAGTTTCATACCCTTACGCCCTCACCTCAATGAATTTCGGGCTCGGCACGATGCTGAACTCTTCTTCCGCCGTCTTCGTCTCCGGGCTCACTTCTTTGGGCAGGAGTCCTCTCCCAGTTCAACGGATCCTTTTACCCATCTCCAATATTCTCCCTCCACCTGGACCCCTCCCTCTGGATTCTTACCTTCTCTCGATCTTTTCATTGAGAACTGTCGGCGCGACATTAGTCGTCTCAATATCTCTGCTCCTCTCACCCATTCTAACCTGTGTCTCTCTGAACTTACTGCACTCCATTCTCTCAGGTCCAACCCTGACATTTTCATCAAACTCGCTGACAAGGGTGGTGCTGTTGTTGTCTGGCGCACTGACCTCTACCTCGCGGAGGCTGAGCGTCAACTCGCAGACACTTCCTCCTACCTCTCCCTGGACAATGACCCCACCACTGAACATCAAGCCATTGTTTCCAGAACTGTCACTGACCTCATCTCCTCTGGGGATCTCCCTCCCACAGCTTCCAACCTGATAGTCGCCCAACTTCGGACGTCCCGCTTCTATCTCCTACCCAAAATCCACAAACAGGACTGCCCCGGTAGACCGATCGTGTCAGCTTGCTCCTGCCCCACAGAACTCATTTCTCGTTATCTTGACTCCCTTCTCTCTCCCCTTGTCCAGTCCCTTCCCACCTACATCCGTGATTCCTCTGACAACTTACGTCACATCAACAATTTCCAGTTCCCTGGCCCCAACCGCTTCCTCTTCACCATGGACGTCCAATCCCTCTACACCTCCATCCCCCACCAGGATGGTCTGAGGGCCCTTAGCTTCTTCCTCGAACAGAGGCCCGAACAATACCCATCCACCACTACTCTCCTCCGTCTGGCTGAACTTGTTCTCATGCTGAACAATTTCTCCTTCAACTCCTCTCACTTCCTCCAAATAAAAGGTGTGGCTATGGGTACCCGCATGGGCCCCAGCTATGCCTCTCTCTTTATGGGGTATGTGGAACATTCCTTGTTCCAGTCCTACTCCGGCCCCCTCCCACAACTCTTTCTCCGGTACATCAATGATTACTTCGGTGCCGCTTCATGCTCTCGTCAGGACTTGGAAAAATTTATTAATTTTGCTTCCAATCTCCACCCGTCCATCATTTTCACGTGGTCCAACTCTGACACTTCCCTTCCCTTCCTTCACCTCTCTGTCTCAATCTCTGGTGATAGACTGTCCACCAATATCCATTACAAACCCACCGACTCCCACAGCGATCTCGACTACAGCTCCTCACACCCTGCTTCCTGTAAGGACTCCATCCCATTCTCTCAGTTCCTTCACCTCCGTCACATCTGTTCCGATGATGCTACATTCAAAAACAGTTCCTCTGACATGTCCTCCTTCTTCCTTAACCGAGGTTTTCCACCCACGGTCGTTGACAGGGTCCTCAACCGTGTCCGGCCCATCTCTCGCGCATCCGCCCTCACGCCTTCTTCTCCCTCCCAGAAACATGATAGGGTCCCCCTTGTCCTCACTTATCACCCCACCAGCCTCCGCATTCAAAGGATCATCCTCCGCCATTTCCGCAACTCCAGCATGATGCCACCACCCTTCACCCCCTCTATCGGCATTCCGTAGGGATCGCTCCCTCCAGGACTCCCTGGTCCACTCCTCCATCACCCCCTACTCCTCAACCCCACCTATGGCACCACCCCATGCCCACGCAAAAGATGCAACACCTGCCCCTTCACTTCCTCTCTCCTCACCGTCCAAGGACCCAAACACTCCTTTCAAGTGAAGCAACATTTCACTTGCATTTCCCCCAACTTAGTCTACTGCATTCGTTGCTCCCAATGTGGTCTCCTCTACATTGGAGAGACCAAACGTAAACTGGGCGACCGCTTTGCAGAACACCTGCGGTCTGTCCGCAAGAATGACCCAAACCTCCCTGTCGCTTGCCATTTTAACACTCCACCCTGCTCTCTTGCCCACATGTCTGTCCTTGGCTTGCTGCATTGTTCCAGTGAAGCCCAACGCAAACTGGAGGAACAACACCTCATCTTCAACTAGGGACTTTACAGCCTTCCGGACTGAATATTGAATTCAACAACTTTAGGTCGTGATCTCCCTCCCCCATCCCCTCCCCCTTTCTGTTTCCCCCTTCCTTTTTTTTCCAATAAATTATAAAGATTTTCCTTTTCCCACCTTTTTCCATTATTAAAAAAAAACCCCACTAGAGCTATACCTTGAGTGCCCTACCATCCATTCTTAATTAGCACATTCGTTTAGATAATATCACAAAATTTAACTTTAACACCGATGTGTTCTTTTGTATTATTGTTGTTGACACCTTTTGATGATCTGCTTCTATCACTGCTTGTTTGTCTATACAACCACACCGCCCCCCCCACCTCTCTGTCTCTCTCTCTCCGCACCCCCCCCACACACACACCATAAATCAGCTTATATTTCAACTCTTTCTTGGACTCGAACTCAAGTTCTGTCGAAGGGTCATGAGGACTCGAAACGTCAACTCTTTTCTTCTCCGCCGATGTTGCCAGACCTGCTGAGTTTTTCCAGGTAATTCTGTTTTTGTTTTGGATTTCCGGCATCTGCAGTTTTTTTGTTTTTATCCATAAGTACACTCACTCATCCCATTAAACACTCGCCCCTCACACTGCATCATTACCCCCAGGTCCCCCTCAGGATTTATCATTAGCACCTTCGCATCTCTATCATTGAGGGAGATAGGGAGAGGGTTGTAGGGGCTGGAAGAGGTTACAGAGATAGGGAGGGCTGTAGGGGCTGGAGCAGGTTACAGAGATAGGGAGGGGTGTAGGTGCTGGAGGAGGTTACAGAGATAGGGAGGGTTGTAGGGGCTGGAGGAGGTTACAGAGATAGGGAGGGGTGTAGTGGCTGTAGGAGTTTACAGAGATAGGGAGGGGTGTAGTGGCTGTAGGAGTTTACAGAGATAGGGAGAGGTATAGGGGCTGGAGGACATAACAGAGATAGGGAGGGGTGTAGTGGCTGTAGGAGTTTACAGAGATAGGGAGGGGTGTAGTGGTGGTAGGAGTTTACAGAGATAGGGAGGGGTGTAGGGGCTGGAGGAGGTTACAGAGATAGGGAGGGGTGTAGGGGCTGGAGGAGGTTACAGAGATAGGGAGGGGTGTATGGTCTGGAGGAGTTTACAGAGATAGGGAGGGTTGTAGGGGCTGGAGAAGGTTACAGAGATAGGGAGGATTGTAGGGACTGGAGGAGTTTACAGAGATAGGGAGGGGTGTAGGGGCTGGAGGAGGTTACAGAGATAGGGAGGGGTGTAGGGGCTGGAGGATGTTACAGAGATAGGGAGGGATTTAGGGGCTGGAGGAGGTTACAGAGATAGGGAGGGCTGTAGGGGCTGGAGGAGGTTACAGAGATAGGGAGGAGTGTAGGTGCTGGAGGAGGTTACAGAGATAGGGAGGGGTGTAGGGGCTGGAGGAGTTTACAGAGATAGGGAGGGTTGTAGGGGCTGGAGGAGGTTTAGGAGATAGGGAGGGTTTTAGGGTCTAGAGGAGGTTTAGGAGATAGGGAGGATTGTAGGGGCTGGAGGAGGTTACACAGATAGGGAGGGGTGTAGTGGCTGGAGGAGGTTACAGAGATAGGGAGGAGTGTAGGGGCTGGAGGAGGTTACAGAGATAGGGAGGGGTGTAGGGGCTGGAGGATGTTACAGAGATAGGGAGGGATGTAGGGGCTGGAGGAGGTTACACAGATAGGGAGGGGTGTAGGGGCTGGAGGAGGTTGCAGAGATAGGGAGGAGTGTAGGGGCTGGAGGAAGTTACAGAGATAGGGAGGGGTGTAGGGGCTGGAGGATGTTACAGAGATAGGGAGGGATGTAGGGGCTGGAGGAGGTTACAGAGATAAGGAGGGGTGTAGGTGCTAGAGGAGGTTTAGAGATAGGGAGGGGTGTAAGGGCTGGAGGAGGTTACAGAGATAGGGAGGGGTGTAGGGGCTGGAGGAGTTTACTGAGATAGGGAGAGGTGTAGGGGCTGGAGGAATTTACTGAGATAGGGAGGGGTGTAGGGGCTGGAGGAGATAACAGAGATAGGGAGGGGTGTAGTGGCTGTAGGAGTTTACAGAGATAGGGAGGGGTGTAGTGGTGGTAGGAGTTTACAGAGATAGGGAGGGGTGTAGGGGCTGGAGGAGGTTACAGAGATAGGGAGGGGTGTATGGTCTGGAGGAGTTTACAGAGATAGGGAGGGTTGTAGGGGCTGGAGGAGGTTACAGAGATAGGGAGGATTGTAGGGACTGGAGGAGTTTACAGAGATAGGGAGGGGTGTAGGGGCTGGAGGAGGTTTAGGAGATAGGGAGGGGTGTAGGGGCTGGAGGATGTTACAGAGATAGGGAGGGATTTAGGGGCTGGAGGAGGTTACAGAGATAGGGAGGGCTGTAGGGGCTGGAGGAGGTTACAGAGATAGGGAGGAGTGTAGGTGCTGGAGGAGGTTACAGAGATAGGGAGGGGTGTAGGGGCTGGAGGAGTTTACGGAGATAGGGAGGGGTGTAGGGGCTGGAGGAGTTTACAGAGATAGGGAGGGTTGTAGGGGCTGGAGGAGGTTTAGGAGATAGGGAGGGTTTTAGGGTCTAGAGGAGGTTTAGGAGATAGGGAGGATTGTAGGGGCTGGAGGAGGTTACACAGATAGGGAGGGGTGTAGTGGCTGGAGGAGGTTACAGAGATAGGGAGGAGTGAAGGGGCTCGAGGAGGTTACAGAGATAGGGAGGGTTGTAGGGGGCTGGAGGAGGTTACACAGATAGGGAGGGGTGTAGGGGCTGGAGGAGGTTACAGAGATAGGGAGGAGTGTAGGGGCTGGAGGAAGTTGCAGAGATAGGGAGGGGTGTAGGGGCTGGAGGATGTTACAGAGATAGGGAGGGATGTAGGGGCTGGAGGAGGTTACAGAGATAAGGAGGGGTGTAGGTGCTAGAGGAGGTTTAGAGATAGGGAGGGGTGTAAGGGCTGGAGGAGGTTACAGAGATAGGGAGGGGTGTAGGGGCTGGAGGAGTTTACTGAGATAGGGAGGGTTGTAGGGGCTGGAGGAAGTTTAGGAGATAGGGAGGGTTTCAGGGTCTGGAGGAGGTTTAGGAGTTAGGGAAGGTTGTAGGGGCTGGAGGAGGTTACAGAGATAGGGAGGAGTGTAGGGGCTGGAGGAGTTTACAGAGATAAGGAGGGTTGCAGGGGCTGGAGGAGGTTTAGGAGATAGGGAGGGGTGTAGGGGCTGGAGGAGGTTACAGAGATAGGGAGGGGTGTAGGTGCTGGAGGAGGTTACAGAGATAGGGAGGGCTGTAGGGGCTGGAGGAGGTTACAGAGATAAGGTGGGGTGTAGGTACTGGTGGAGGTTACAGAGATAGGGAGGGGTGTAGGGGCTGGAGGAGTTTACAGAGATAGGGAGGGGTGTAGGGGCTGGAGGAGTTTACAGAGATAGGGAGGGTTTTAGGGGCTGGAGGAGGTTTAGGAGATAGGGTGGGTTTTAGGGTCTAGAGGAGGTTTAGGAGATAGGGAGGATTGTAGGGGCTGGAGGAGGTTACACAGATAGTGAGGGGTGTAGTGGCTGGAGGAGGTTACAGAGATAGGGAGGAGTGTAGGGGCTGGAGGAGGTTACAGAGATAGGGAGGGGTGTAGGGGCTGCAGGATTTTACAGAGATAGGGAGGGATGTAGGGGCTGGAGGAGGTTACAGAGATAGGGAGGGGTGTAGGTGCTAGAGGTGGTTACAGAGATGGGCAGGGGTGTAAGGACTGGAGGAGGTTACAGAGATAGGGAGGGGTGTAGGGGCTGGAGGAAGTTACAGAGATAGGGAGGGGTGTAGGGGCTGGAGGAGGTTACAGAGATAGGGAGGTGTGTAGGGTCTGGAGGAGTTTACAGAGATAGGGAGGGGTGTAGGGGCTGGAGGAGGTTACAAAGATAGGGAGGGGTGTAGGGGCTGGAGGAGGTTACAGAGATAGGGAGGGTTGTAGGGGCTGGAGGAAGTTTAGGAGATAGGGAGGGTTTTAAGGTCTGGAGGAGGTTACAGAATTAGGGAGGTTTGTAGAGGCTGGAGGAGGTTACAGAGATAGGGTGGTGTGTAGGGGCTGGAGGAGGTTACAGAGATAGGGAGGGGTGTAGGGGCTGGAGGAGGTTACAGAGATAGGGAGGGGTGTAGGGGCTGGAGGAGGTTACAGAGTTAGGGAGTGTTATAGGGGCTGGAGGAGTTTTAGGAGATAGGGAGGGTTGTAGGGACTGGAGGAGGTTTAGGAGATAGGGAGGGTTTTAGGGGCTGGGGGAGGTTACAGATGTAGGGAGGTTTGTAGGTGCTGGAGGAGCTTTAGGAGATAGGGAGGGGAGTAGTGGCTCGAGGAGGTTACAGAGATCGGGAGGGGTGTAGGGGCTGGAGGAGGTTACATATATAGGGAGGGGAGTAGTGGCTCGAGGAGGTTACAGAGATCGGGAGGGGTGTAGGGGCTGGAGGAGGTTACAGAGATAGGGAGGGGTGTAGGGTCTGGAGGAGGTTACAGAGATAGGGAGGGGTGTAAGGGCTGGAGGAGGTTACAGAGATCGGGAGGGGTGTAGGGGCTGGAGGAGGTTACAGAGATAGGGAGGGGTGTAGGGGCTGGAGGAGTTTTCAGAGATAGGGAGGGGTGTAGGGGCTGGAGGAGGTTACAGAGATAGGGAGGGGTTTAGGTGCTGGAAGAGGTTACAGAGATAGGGAGGGGTGTAGGGGCTCGAGTAGGTTACAGAGATAGGGAGGGGTGCAGGGGCTGGAGGAGGTTACAGCGATAGGGAGGGGTGTAGGGGCTGGAGGAGTTTACAGAGAAGGGAGGGTTGTAGGGGCTGGAGGAGGTTTAGGAGATAGGGAGGGTTTTAGGGTCTAGAGGAGGTTTAGGAGATAGGGAGGATTGTAGGGGCTGGAGGAGGTTACACAGATAGGGAGGGGTGTAGTGGCTGGAGGAGGTTACAGAGATAGGGAGGAGTGTAGGGGCTGGAGGAGGTTTAGGAGATAGGGAGGGGTGTAGGGGCTGGAGGATGTTACAGAGATAGGGAGGGATTTAGGGGCTGCAGGAGGTTACAGAGATAGGGAGGAGTGTAGGTGCTGGAGGAGGTTACAGAGATAGGGAGGAGTGTAGGTGCTGGAGGAGGTTACAGAGATAGGGAGGGGTGTAGGGGCTGGAGGAGTTTACAGAGATAGGGAGGGTTGTAGGGGCTGGAGGAGGTTTAGGAGATAGGGAGGGTTTTAGGGTCTAGAGGAGGTTTAGGAGATAGGGAGGATTGTAGGGGCTGGAGGAGGTTACACAGATAGGGAGGGGTGTAGTGGCTGGAGGAGGTTACAGAGATAGGGAGGTGTGTAGGGGCTGGAGGAGGTTACAGAGATAGGGAGGGGTGTAGGGGCTGGAGGATGTTACAGAGATAGGGAGGGATGTAGGGGCTGGAGGAGGTTACACAGATAGGGAGGGGTGTAGGGGCTGGAGGAGGTTACAGAGATAAGGAGGGGTGTAGGTGCTAGAGGAGGTTTAGAGATAGGGAGGGGTGTAAGGGCTGGAGGAGGTTACAGAGATAGGGAGGGGTGTAGGGGCTGGAGGAGTTTACAGAGATAGGGAGAGGTGTAGGGGCTGGAGGAGATAACAGAGATAGGGAGGGGTGTAGTGGCTGTAGGAGTTTACAGAGATAGGGAGGGGTGTAGTGGTGGTAGGAGTTTACAGAGATAGGGAGGGGTGTAGGGGCTGGAGGAGGTTACAGAGATAGGGAGGGGTGTATGGTCTGGAGGAGTTTACAGAGATAGGGAGGGTTGTAGGGGCTGGAGGAGGTTACAGAGATAGGGAGGATTGTAGGGACTGGAGGAGTTTACAGAGATTGGGAGGGGTGTAGGGGCTGGAGGAGGTTTAGGAGATAGGGAGGGGTGTAGGGGCTGGAGGAGGTTACAGAGATAGGGAGGGATTTAGGGGCTGGAGGAGGTTACAGAGATAGGGAGGGCTGTAGGGGCTGGAGGAGGTTTAGGAGATAGGGAGGGTTTTAGGGTCTAGAGGAGGTTTAGGAGATAGGGAGGATTGTAGGGGCTGGAGGAGGTTACACAGATAGGGAGGGGTGTAGTGGCTGGAGGAGGTTACAGAGATAGGGAGGAGTGTAGGGGCTCGAGGAGGTTACAGAGATAGGGAGGGTTGTAGGGGCTGGAGGATGTTACAGAGATAGGGAGGGATGTAGGGGCTGGAGGAGGTTACACAGATAGGGAGGGGTGTAGGGGCTGGAGGAGGTTACAGAGATAGGGAGGAGTGTAGGGGCTGGAGGAAGTTACAGAGATAGGGAGGGGTGTAGGGGCTGGAGGATGTTACAGAGATAGGGAGGGATGTAGGGGCTGGAGGAGGTTACAGAGATAAGGAGGGGTGTAGGTGCTAGAGGAGGTTTAGAGATAGGGAGGGGTGTAAGGGCTGGAGGAGGTTACAGAGATAGGGAGGGGTGTAGGGGCTGGAGGAGTTTACTGAGATTGGGAGGGTTGTAGGGGCTGGAGGAAGTTTAGGAGATAGGGAGGGTTTCAGGGTCTGGAGGAGGTTTAGGAGTTAGGGAGGGTTGTAGGGGCTGGAGGAGGTTACAGAGATAGGGAGGAGTGTAGGGGCTGGAGGAGTTTACAGAGATAAGGAGGGTTGCAGGGGCTGGAGGAGGTTTAGGAGATAGGGAGGGGTGTAGGGGCTGGAGGAGGTTACAGAGATAGGGAGGGGTGTAGGTGCTGGAGGAGGTTACAGAGATAGGGAGGGCTGTAGGGGCTGGAGGAGTTTACAGAGATAGGGAGGTGTGTAGGGGCTGGAGGAGTTTACAGAGATAGGGAGGGTTTTATCGGTTGGAGGAGGTTTAGGAGATAGGGAGGGTTTTAGGGTCTAGAGGAGGTTTAGGAGATAGGGAGGATTGTAGGGGCTGGAGGAGGTTACACAGATAGTGAGGGGTGTAGTGGCTGGAGGAGGTTACAGAGATAGGGAGGAGTGTAGGGGCTGGAGGAGGTTACAGAGATAGGGAGGGGTGTAGGGGCTGCAGGATGTTACAGAGATAGGGAGGTATGTAGGGGCTGGAGGAGGTTACAGAGATAGGGAGGGGTGTAGGTGCTAGAGGTGGTTACAGAGATGGGCAGGGGTGTAAGGACTGGAGGAGGTTACAGAGATAGGGAGGGGTGTAGGGGCTGGAGGAGGTTACAGAGATAGGGAGGTGTGTAGGGTCTGGAGGAGTTTACAGAGATAGGGAGGGGTGTAGGGGCTGGAGGAGGTTACAAAGATAGGGAGGGGTGTAGGGGCTGGAGGAGGTTACAGAGATAGGGAGGGTTGTAGGGGCTGGAGGAAGTTTAGGAGATAGGGAGGGTTTTAGGGTCTGGAGGAGGTTACAGAATTAGGGAGGGTTGTAGAGGCTGGAGGAGGTTTAGGAGATAGGGAGGGTTTTAGGGTCTGGAGGAGGTTACAGAATTAGGGAGGGTTGTAGAGGCTGGAGGAGGTTACAGATATAGGGAGGGGTGTAGGGGCTGGAGGAGGTTACAGAGATAGGGAGAGGTGTAGGGGCTGGAGGAGGTTACAGAGATAGGGAGGGGTGTAGGGGCTGGAGGAGGTTACAGAGTTAGGGAGTGTTATAGGGGCTGGAGGAGTTTTAGGAGATAGGGAGGGTTGTAGGGGCTGGAGGAGGTTTAGGAGATAGGGAGGGTTTTAGGGGCTGGGGGAGGTTACAGATGTAGGGAGGTTTGTAGGTGCTGGAGGAGCTTTAGGAGATAGGGAGGGGAGTAGGGGCTGGAGGAGGTTACAGAGATCGGGAGGGGTGTAGGGGCTGGAGGAGTTTTCAGAGATAGGGAGGGGTGTAGGGGCTGGAGGAGGTTACAGAGATAGGGAGGGGTGTAGGGGCTCAAGGAGGTTACAGAGATAGGGAGGGGTGCAGGGGCTGGAGGAGGTTACAGCGATAGGGAGGGGTGTAGGGGCTGGAGGATGTTACAGAGATAGGGAGGAGTGTAGGGGCTGGAGGAGGTTACAGAGATAGGGAGGGTTGTAGGGGCTGGAGGAGGTTACAGAGATAAGGAGGGGTGTAGGTGCTGGTGGAGGTTACAGAGATAGGGAGGGCTGTAGGGGCTGGAGGAGTTTACAGAGATAGGGAGGGGTGTAGGGGCTGGAGGAGTTTACAGAGATAGGGAGGGTTTTAGGGGCTGGAGGAGGTTTAGGAGATAGGGAGGGTTTTAGGGTCTAGAGGAGGTTTAGGAGATAGGGAGGATTGTAGGGGCTGGAGGAGGTTACACAGATAGTGAGGGGTGTAGTGGCTGGAGGAGGTTACAGAGATAGGGAGGAGTGTAGGGGCTGGAGGAGGTTACAGAGATAGGGAGGGGTGTAGGGGCTGCAGGATGTTACAGAGATAGGGAGGTATGTAGGGGCTGGAGGAGGTTACAGAGATAGGGAGGGGTGTATGTGCTAGAGGTGGTTACAGAGATGGGCAGGGGTGTAAGGACTGGAGGAGGTTACAGAGATAGGGAGGGGTGTAGGGGCTGGAGGAGGTTACAGAGATAGGGAGGTGTGTAGGGTCTGGAGGAGTTTACAGAGATAGGGAGGGGTGTAGGGGCTGGAGGAGGTTACAAAGATAGGGAGTGGTGTAGGGGCTGGAGGAGGTTACAGAGATAGGGAGGGTTGTAGGTTCTGGAGGAAGTTTAGGAGATAGGGAGGGTTTTAGGGTCTGGAGGAGGTTACAGAATTAGGGAGGGTTGTAGAGGCTGGAGGAGGTTTAGGAGATAGGGAGGGTTTTAGGGTCTGGAGGAGGTTACAGAATTAGGGAGGGTTGTAGAGGCTGGAGGAGGTTACAGATATAGGGAGGGGTGTAGGGGCTGGAGGAGGTTACAGAGATAGGGAGAGGTGTAGGGGCTGGAGGAGTTTACAGAGATAGGGAGGGGTGTAGGGGCTGGAGGAGGTTACAGAGTTAGGGAGTGTTATAGGGGCTGGAGGAGTTTTAGGAGATAGGGAGGGTTGTAGGGGCTGGAGGAGGTTTAGGAGATAGGGAGGGTTTTAGGGGCTGGGGGAGGTTACAGATGTAGGGAGGTTTGTAGGTGCTGGAGGAGCTTTAGGAGATAGGGAGGGGAGTAGGGGCTGGAGGAGGTTACAGAGATCGGGAGGGGTGTAGGGGCTGGAGGAGGTTACAGAGATAGGGAGGGGTGTAGGGGCTGGAGGAGTTTTCAGAGATAGGGAGGGGTGTAGGGGCTGGAGGAGGTTACAGAGATAGGGAGGGGTGTAGGGGCTCGAGGAGGTTACAGAGATAGGGAGGGGTGCAGGGGCTGGAGGAGGTTACAGCGATAGGGAGGTGTGTAGGGGCTGGAGGATGTTACAGAGATAGGGAGGAGTGTAGGGGCTGGAGGAGGTTACAGAGATAGGGAGGGTTGTAGGGGCTGGAGGAGGTTACAGAGATAGGGAGGGTTGTAGGGGCTGGAGGAGGTTACAGAGATAGGGAGGGGTGTAGGGGCTGGAGGAGGTTACAGAGATAGGCAGGTTTGTAGGGGCTGGAGGAGGTTACAGAGATAGGGAGGGGTGTAGTGGCTGGAGGAGGTTACAGAGATAGGGAGGGTTGTAGGGGCTGTAGGAGGTTACAGAGATAGTGAGGGTTGTAGGGGCTGGAGGAGGTTACAGAAATTGGGAGGGGTGTAGGGGCTGGAGGAGGCTACAGAGATAGGGAGGGGTGTAGGGGCTGGAGGAGGTTGCAGAGATAGGGAGGGGTTTAGGGGCTGGAGGAGTTTACAGAGATAGGGAGGGGTGTAGGGTCTGGAGGAGGTTACAGAGATAGGGAGGCGTGTAGGGGCTGGAGGAGGTTACAGAGATAGGGAGGGTTGTAGGGGCTGGAGGAGGTTACAGAAATAGGGAGTGGTGTAGAGGCTGGAGGAGGTTACAGAGATAGGGAGGGTTGTAGGGGCTGGAGGATGTTATAGAGATAGGGAGGGTTGTAGAGGCTATAGGAGGTTACAGATATAGGGAAGGGTGTATGGGCTGGAGGAGTTTACAGAGATAGGGAGGGGTGTAGGAGCTGGAGGAGGTTACAGAGATAGGGAGGGGTGTAGGGGCTGGAGGATGTTACAGAGATAGGGAGGGGTGTAGGTGCTGGAGGAGGTTACCAAGATAGGGAGGGTTGTAGTGGCTGGAGGAAGTTACATTGATAGGGCGGTGTGTAGGGGCTTTAGGAGGTTACAGAGATAGGGAGGGGTGTAGGGGCTGGAGGAGGTTACAGAGATAGGGAGGGTTGTAGGGGCTGGAGGAGGTTACAGAGATAGGGAGGGGTGTAGGGTCTGGAGGAGGTTACAGAGATAGGGATTGGTGTAGGGGCTGGAGGAGGTTACAGAGATAGGGAGGGGTGTAGTGACTGGAGTAGGTTACAGAGATAGGGAGGGGTGTAGTGACTGGAGTAGGTTACAGAGATAGGGAGGGGTGTAGGGGCTGGAGGAGGTTACAGAGATAGGGAGGGGTGTCGGGGCTGGAGGAGTTTACAGAGATAGGAGGGGTGTAGGGGCTGGAGGAGGTTACAGAGTTAGGGAGGAGTGTAGAGGCCTGAGGAGGTTACAGAGATAGGGAGGGGTTGTTGGGTTTGTGGAGATCTCAGTGATGGGGGGAGGGACCTTTCCTGCCCCATCTCAGTGGGATCGAGTCTGGAAAATTCCGGGGGCCATCCTGACGTGTATTGAGTTTGTTTTGCGTGTGGAATGTGTGGTGACAGAGAGCTGAGATGTGCTGCCTGTGAATAGAGCCCAGCTTCAGTGGTCACACAGGCAGCTTCTGTTCTCAGCTCCTGCCCTGTGGGACTGAGGGCTGCCCCTCGCTCTCTCTCTGACAGCACACATCCTGCAGTCTGACCGATGGGGCCTCTTTACAATAACATGAGAGCCTATCAATGCCAGCTCCGGCTGGATTTTCTCAGTGACAGTCTCCAGTCTGAGCTGCTGTCGGAAACAGGTACATTCTCTGAGTCTGCTTCTCCTGCCTCCTTTGCAAACCAGGTCCTGGTGTGGTTATTTTTAAATCTGTGTGGGGGTGGGGATGGGTGCGGTTGAGACTGGACAAAGGTTGGGAATTTGGAGAAGTTCAGCCAAGCAATCAGTTCAGACTCTAAGATAAAAGCAAAATACTGCAGGAGAAACAGAGTCACACAGACTGGAACCATCAACTCTGTTCCTCTCTCCGCAGACACTGTCAGACCCGCTGAGCTTTTCCAGCGTTTTCTGCATTTGTTTCAGATCTCCAGCATCCACGGTATTTTGCTTTTACCAAGATGGTGTACTGAATATACAGGACTGGTCGATGTTTACAATGCCTTTACTTAAAGTAGATAAGTTACCAGGACTGGATAAGATGAATCCAAAGGTAAGGAGGCACTAGTGATAATCTTCCAGTCTTCCTTCGACACAGGGGAGGTGCCAGAGGACTGGAGAATTGCCAGTGTTATACTCTTGTTTGAAAAGGGGTGCCAGGATAAAGCTGGCATCTACAGATCAGCCAGTTTGACCTCAGTGATAGGGAAACTTCTGGAAACTATAGTACGGAATAAAGTCAATAATCACTTAAGATAGGTGCATGGTAATTAAGGAAAGCCAGAATGGGTTCATCAAGGGAAAATCATGTTTAGCTAACTTGCTGGAGTTTTTTAAATGAGGTAACATGAAAGGTGATAGAGGAAACGCTGTTGATGTGGTGTGGGAAAGAAAAATCACCTAAAGGGCTAAGTTATAAAGGGAAGTAAGAACAGTAAAAAAAAACAGGCCTGGACAGGTGAAATTACCTGAGATCAAAGATTAGGCCAGGAGTAGGTAAAAAGGATATAGCACACAGGAAACACAAACAGAGGTTGTCTCATGGAATGAATTGGACATTGTCAGAAGAGAGACCTGTGGTTGGTATTTTTCCTTGATAGGTGTATGTGGATTTTCAAAAGGCATTTGATACAGTGCCACACATCAGAATTGAGAGCAAAATTTTAAGTTGTGGAATAAAAGGGAAAGTAGACACTTGGATAAGAAATTGGCTGTGTGACAGGAAACAGAGAGCGGTGATAAATGGCTGTTTTTCAGATTGGAGGAAGGTTTGTAGTGGAGCTCCTCAGGGGTCAGTGTTGGGACCCTTGCTCTTCCTGATATATATTTATGACCTAGACTGGTGGACAGGGCATAGTTTCCAAATTTGCACACGATACGAAGATTGGAAATGTTGTCAACTGTGATGGGGATAGTCTTGAACTTCAAAAGGACATAGACATGTTGTTGGATTGGATAGGCAAGTGGCAGATGAAGTTCAATGCAGAGAATTCGTTTTGGTAGGAAATATATGGTGAGACAGTATAAAATAAAGGGAGAGCCTCTAAAGGAGGAACAGAGGGACCTCAGTGTTTATGTACATAGGTCATTGAAGGTGGCAGGACATGTTGAGAGAGCAGTTAATAAAGCATATAGTACCTTAGTTAGGCTTTATTAATAGGGGCATTGAGTACAAAAGTAAGGAGGTCATGTTGAACTTGTGTAAGACACTAGTTAGGCCTCATCTGGAGTACTGTGCCCAGTTCGGGGTGCCATACTTGAGGAAGGATGTGAAGGCATTGGAGAGAGTACAGAGGAGATTCACAGGAATGATTTCCGGGATGAAGAACTGTGGCTATGAGGATAGATTGGAGAGGCTGTGACTGTTTTCCTTGGAGAAAAGAAGGCTGAGAGGAGACTTGATAGAGGTATTCAAGACCCTGAGGGGTATGGACTAGGTAAATAGTGAGAAACTGTTCCCACTCAAGCATCAAGAGAACTAGAGAGCACAGATTTAAAATAATTGGCAAAAGGAGTAAATGTGATGTGAGGAAAGGCTTTATTCACCCAGAGGGTGGTTGGAGTCTGGAACAAACTTCCTGAAAGGGTGGTGGGGGCAGGTTTGATCAAGGTATTGAAAAGGGAGTTGGATTGCTACCTGAAAAGAGAGAATGTGCAAGATTACAGGGATAAGGCAGGGGAGTGGGACTAGGAATGCTCTTTCAGAGGGCCAGTCCAGATCGATGGGCTGAATGGCCTCCTTCTACACGTTAAAGGTACATGTGGCAGTTCTGTAATTATGGAAATAGGAGGAGACAGTGGTGTGGTGGTAGTGTCACTGGGCTAGTAATCCAGAGGCCCAGGCTATTGTTCTGGGACCATGGGTTCAAATCCCACCACGGCAGCTGGTGGAATTTAAACTCCATTAATAAATGTTTGAATTGATTTAAAAAGTGATGTCCATGTTTCTGATTGTTGTAAAAACCCATCTGGGTTGCTAATGCCCTTTAGGAAAGGAAATCTTCTACCCTTACCCTGTCTGGGCCTACATGTGACTCCAGACCCACAGCAATGTGATTGACTCTGAACTGCTCTCTGAAATTCACACCACACAAATGTCAGGCAATGACCATCTCCACCAAGAGAGAATCCATCCATCGCCCCTTGGTGTTCAATGGCATTACCATCACTGAATCCCCCACTATCAACATCCTGGGGGTTACCATTGACCAGAAACTGAACTGGACCAGCCATATAAATACTGCGGTTACAAGAGCAGGTCAGAGGCTGGGAATTCTGCGGTGAGTAACTCACCTCCTGACTCCCCAAAGTCTGTCCACCATCTACAAGGCACAAGTCAGGAGTGAGATGGAATACTCTCCACTTGCCTGGATGAGTGCAGCTCCCACAACACTCAAGAAGCTCAACACCATCCAGGACAAAGCAGCCACACTTGATTGGCACCTCATCCACAAACATTCACTCCCTCCACCACCGACACACAGTAGCAGCAGTGTGTGTACCATCTACAAGATGCACTGCAGGAATTCACCAAGGCTCCTTCGACAGCACCTTCCAAACACACGACCACTACCATCTAGAAGGATAAGGGCAGCAGATAGAAGGGAACACCACCACCTGGAAGTTCCCCTTCAAGTCACTCACCATCCTGACTTGGAAGTATATCACCATTCCTTCACTGTCACTGGGTCAAAATCCTGGAACTCCCTCCCTAACAGCACTGTGGGTGTACCTACACCACATGGACAAAATCCTGGAACTCCCTCCCTAACAGCACTGTGGGTGTACCTACACCACACGGACAAAATCCTGGAATTCCCTCCCTAACAGCACTGTGGGTGTACCTACACCACATGGACTGCAGCGGCTCAAGAAGGCAGCTCACCATCACCTTCTCAAGGGGTAATTAGGGATGGGCAATAAATGCTGGGCCCAGACATTGACACCCACATCCTCTGAATGAATGAAAAAAACTCCCTCAGTACTGACCCTCTGACAGTGCAGCACTCCCTCAGTACTGACCCTCTGACAGTGCAGCACTCCCTCAGTACTGACCCTCTGACAGTGCAGCACTCCCTCAGTACTGAACCGCTGACAGTGCAGCACTCCCTCAGTACTGATCCTTTGACAGTGCAGTGCTCCCTCAGTACTGACCCTCTGACAGTGCAGCACTCCCTCAGTACTGACCCTCTGACAGTGCAGCACTCCCTCAGTACTGATCCTTTGACAGTGCAGTGCTCCCTCAGTACTGACCGTCTGACAGTGCAGCACTCCCTCAGTACGGACCCTCTGACAGTGCAGCACTCCCTCAGTACTGATCCTTTGACAGTGCAGCACTCCCTCAGTACTGACCCTCAGTCAGTGACCACTCTGTGAATGAAAGATAATAAGGTTTTGATGATAAGTTGGAGTGGGTGAAGTTTGTTACTGAAGTGGCCGTTTGCCAAACCAGCCTGCTAATTGTGCACTGGACTTATCTGTTCCTTCATCACCTCCGGACTTGACTATTCCAACACTCTCCGGGCTGCTTCCCCCTCATCCCACCCCCTGTAGACTGGAGGTCACCCAGAACTCTGCTGCCCATGTCCATCTTCCCCCACACCCGCTGTGCTCGCTGACCTACACTGGCTCCCGGTCAAGCAGTGACTCAATTTTAACATTCTCACCCTGGTTTCCAACTCCCTCCAGGGTCTTACCCCTCCCTCCCTATCTCTGTAACCTCCTCCAGCCCCACCACCCTCCGAGATCTCGGCTCTCCTCTAATTCCGGCCTCTTGAGCATTCCCGGTTTTAATCTCTCCCCCATTGGCGGCCGTGCCTTCAGTTCCCTGGGCCCCGAGCTCTGGAATTCCCTCCCTAATCCCTCTCTGAATCTCTGTCTGCCTCACTCTCCTCACTCAAACTCTTCGTGCAGTTCCCTACGTTCCTGCACCAAACACTTTGGCTCTGCTTCATTACGCTAAAGGGACTCAATAAATATAAGCTGCTGCTGTTTATTCTAGATCCATAAAACCACAAGATGTAGGAGCAGGAGTAGGCCATTCAGCCCATCGACTCTGCTCTGTTATTCACTGAGATCATGGCTGATCTGATAATTCTCAACTCCACTTTCCTGCCTTTTCCCCATAACCCTTGATTCACTGACTGGTTAAAATCTGTCCATCTCAGCCTTGAATATACTTAACAACCCAGTCTCTCCAGCCCTCTGCGGTAAAGAATTCCACAGATTCACTACCCTCTGAGAGAAGAAATTCCTCCTCATTCTGTCTTAAATGGGTGACCCTTTACTCTGAGATTATGCCCTCTGGTCCTAGACTCTTCCACAAGGGGAAACAACCTCTCAACATCTACCCTGTCAAGCCCCCGAAGAATCTTATATGTTTCAATAAGGTCACCTCTCATTCTTTTAAACTCCAATGAGTACAGGCCCAACCTACTCAACCTCTCCTCATAAGAAAATCCCTCCATACCTAGGAACAACATAGAAAACCTTCTCTGGACTGCCTCCAATGCCAGTATATCTTTCCTTAGATAAGGGGACCAAAACTGATCACAGTATTCTAGGATTCTAGTACTACCCTTTTAATATAGGTTTTCCATATCTTGTTGGTAAATTGTTTGAAATGCTCTGTGACATGTCAAGAGTTGTTTGGCAAGAGGTTTTTTGGTTCACTCGCTGGAGCAGGGAGTAATTGTTGCTTTTGCGGACAAGGCGCCTTCTCTCAGACAGTGCAGTTGCACAGACAGTACTGCTTGCTAAAGCAGCAGTAGATCAACAAACCCAGCTAGTACACCAGGTCCTGGGATTGCAAACCAGGAGGGGTATAGAGAGAGTAGATAGGGGAGTCACTGCAGCCACAGGTGTGAGGGAAGATAGAGAACCATAGGGCGCAGATTGACAATGAAATGGAAAAGTGCCAAAAGAAATGAGAGAGGAAACATTTTCAAAGGGTGAGTGGGTAGGATGTGGAATGCACTGTCTGAGAGTGTGGCGGAGACAGGGTCAATCGAGTGTTTAGGATCTGGAATGCACTGCCTGAGAGTGTGGTGGAGACAGGGTCAATCGAGTGGTAAGGGTCTGGAATGCACTGTCTGAGAGTGTGGTGGAGACAGGGTCAATCGAGTGGTTAGGATCTGGAATGCACTGTCTGAGAGTGTGGTGGAGACAGGGTCATTTGAATGGTTAGGATCTGGAATGCACTGTCTGAGAGTGTGGTGCAGACAGGTTCAATCGAGTGGGTAGGATCTGGAATACACTGTCTGAAAATGTGGTGGAGACAGGGTCAATCGAGAGTTTAGGATCAGGAATGCATTGTCTGAGAGTGTGGTGGAGAAAGGGTCAATCGAGTGGTTAGGGTCTGGAATGCACTGTCTGAGAGTGTGGTGGAGACAGGGTCAATCGAGTAGTTAGGATCTGGAATACACTGTCTGACAATGTGTTGGAGACAGGGTCAATCGAGTGGTTAGAATCGGGAATTTACTGTCTGAGAGTGTGGTGGAGACAAGGTCAATCGAGTGGTTAGGATCTGGAATACATCTCTGAGAGTGTGGAGGAGACAGGGTCAATCGAGTGGGTAGGATCTGGAATGCACTGTCTGAAGATGTGGTGGAGTCAGGGTCAATCGAGTGGTTAGGGTCTGGAATGCACTGTCTGAGAGTGTGGTGGAGACAAGGTCAATCGAATGGTTAGGATCTGGAATACACTGTCTGAGATTGTGGCGGGGATAGGGTCAATCGAGTGGTTAGGGTTTGGAATGCACTGTCTGAGAGTGTGGTGGAGACAGGGTCAATCGAGTGGTTAGGTTCTGGAATGCATTGTCTGAGAGTGTGGTGGAGACAGGGTCAATCGAGTGGTAAGGGTCTGGAATGCACTGTCTGAGAGTGTGGTGGAGACAAGGTCAATCGAGTTGTTAGGACATCGAATGCACTGCGTGAGAGTGTGGTGGAGACAGGGTCAATCGAGTGGTTAGGGTCTGGAATGCACTGTCTGAGAGTGTGGTGGAGACAGGGTCAATCGAGTGGTTAGGATCTGCAATGCACTGCGTGAGAGTGTGGTGGAGACAGGGTCAATCGAGTGGTTAGGGTCTGCAATGCACTGCGTGAGAGTGTGGTGGAGACAGGGTCAATCGAGTGGTTAGGGTCTGCAATGCACTGTCTGAGAGTGTGGTGGAGACAGGGTCAATCGAGTGGTTAGGGTCTGGAATGCACTGTCTGAGAGTGTGGTGGAGACAAGGTCAATCGAGTGGATAGGATCTGGAATGCACTGTCTGAGAGTGTGGTGTAGACAGGGTCAATCGAGTGGTTAGGGTCTGGAATGCACTGCCTGAGATTATGGTAGAGACAGTGTCAATCGAGTGGTTAGGATCTGGAATGCACTGTCTGAGAGTGTGGTGTAGACAGGGTCAATCGAGTGGTTAGGGTCTGGAATGCACTGTCTGAGAGTGTAAAGGAGACAGGGTCAATTGAGTGGTTAGGATCTGGAATGCACTGTCTGAGAGTATGGTGGAGACAGGGTCAATCGATTGATTAGGGTCTGGAATGCACTGTCTGAGAGTGTGGTGGAGACAGGGTCAATCGAGTGGTTAGGGTCTGGAAGGCACTGTCTGAGAGTTTCGTGGAGACAGGGTCAATCGAGTGGTTAGGTGACAATCGAGTGGTTAGTGTCTGGAATGCACTGCCTGAGAGTGTGGTTGGGACAGGGTCAGTCGAGTGGTTAGGATCTGGAATACACTGTCCGAGAGTGTGATGGAGACAGTTTCAATCGAGTGGTTAGGATCTGGAATGCACTGCCTGAGAGTGTGGTGGAGACAGGGTCAATCGAGTGGTTAGAAGCTGGAATGCACTGCCTGAGAGTGTGATGGAGACAGTTTCAATCGAGTGGTTAGGATCTGGAATGCACTGTCTGAGAGTGTGGTGGAGACAGGGTCAATCGAGTGGTTAGGATCTGGAATGCACTGTCTGAGAGTGTGGTGGAGACAAGGACAATCGAGTGGTTAGGGTCTGGAATGCGCTGTCTGAGAGTGTTTGGGGGACATCCAGTGCATAGAGACCAACCAGTGTAATGTTGCCCAATGACAACCAGGGGAATATTTCACTCGAATTGGAATAGTTCTGTTTAAGGGAGATGCAGTATGGCAGCAATTCTGAGAAGCTGTGTGCGTAGCAGTATTTCCAAAATGCCATTTAGACATTGAATATCTTGACTGGAACCTAGCAGGGTAATGCCATATCACTTAAAACATCCAATATCCTAAACAATGTTCTGTTGCTTGACACTATCGGAATGCCATGTACCTCCAATGGATCAATACAGCACTTGTACCTGCAATGCAAGATTCCTTTCAACTGGTGTGAACAATGCTGTACCTAGAATGGAATGAGGAAATACAGGCTTCTTACCACATTCAAGCAAGTTATATTGAAAAATATTTTGCAGGAAAAACATAGAAGAACTGCAGAACAATAAAACAGGATTCTTCCCTCAAACCTATGGCTAATGTCATAATTTTCATACCCCACTGAATAGCAAGCTCTCGCAGCTTCAGCATCACAGAAAGTACCAAGACTTACTAGCACTGCCGCACTCTGATTAATTGAGCTAACATCTTGACATTTTCCCTTTTCTCTTTTCACAGAAATGAAGGAGCACGTGATCTTCCAAAAGTGTCTCACAATATTATGCAGCACAATCACTGCCTCATCTAACCACCAGCAGTAACCAAAGTTGATGCAGACAGTGAATTAGAAAAAGGGGAATTGAACAAATCAACTACATGGTAAAGGGGTGGACTGATAAGTTAAATGTTGTTGGTTACATAAGGTCATATATCTCTGGCTGGAATACACTCTCTGAGGGGGAGGTGGAGACAGGGTCAAGGGAGTGGTTAGGGTCTGGAATGCACTGTCTGAGAGTGTGGTGGAGACAGGGTCAATCGAGTGGTAAGGCTCTGGAATACACTGTTTGAGAGTGTGCTGGAGACAGGGTCAATCGAGTGGTTAGGAACTGGAATGCACTACCTGAGAGTGTGGTGGAAACAGGGTCAATTGAGTGGTTAGGGTCTGGAATGCACTGTCTGAGAGTGTGGTGAAGACAGGTTCAGTCAAGTAGATAAGATCTGGAATGCACTGACTGAGAGTGTGGTGGAGACAGGGTCAATCGTTTGTTTAGGATCTGGAATACACTGTCTGAGAGTGTTGCGGGGACAAGGTCAATCGAGTGGTAAGGGTCTGGAATGCACTGTCAGAGAGTGCGGTGGAGACAGGGTCCATCGAGTGGTTAGGATATGGAATGCACTGTCTGAGAGTGTTTGGGATACAGGATCAATCGAATGGTTAGGGTCTGGAATGCATTGTCTGAGAATATGGTGGAGACAGGGTGAATCGAGTTGTTAGGGTCTGGAATGCATTGTCTTAGAGGGTGGTGGAGACAGGGTCAACTGAGTGGTTAGGATCTGAAATACACTCTGAAGGTGTGATGGAGACATGGTCAATCGAATGGTAGGGATCTGGAATGCACTGTCGGAGAGTGTGGTGGAGACAGGGTCAATCAAGTGGTTAGGGGCTGGAATGCTCTGTCCGAGAGTGTGGTGGAGGCAGGGTCAATCGAGTGGTTAGGATCTGGAATGCACTGCCTGAGAGTGTGGTAGAGACAGGGTCAATCGAGTCGTTAGGATCGGGAATGCACTGTCTGAGAGTGTGGTGGAGACAGGGTCAATCGAGTTGTTAGGGTCTGGAATGCACTGTCTTACAGGGTGATGGAGACAGGGTCAACTGAGTGGTTAGAATCTGAAATACACTCTGAAGGTGTGATGGAGACACGGTCAATCGAACGGTAGGGATCTGGAATGCACTCTCTGAGGGTGTGGTAGAGACAGGGTCAATCGAGTTGTTAGGATCGGGAATGCACTGTCTGAGAGTGTGGTGGAGACAGGGTCAATCGAGTGGTCAGGGTCTGGAATGCACTCTCTGAGAGTGTGGTGGAGAGAGGGTCAACCGAGTCGTTAGGATCTGGAATGCACTGTCTGAGAGCGTGGGGGAGACAGGGTCAATCGAGTGGTTAGGATCTGGAATGCACTTTCTGAGAGTGTGGTGGAGAGATGGTCAATCTAGTGGTTAGGATATGGAATGAATTGTCTGAGAGTGTGGTGGAGACAGGGTCAATCGAGTGGTTAGGAAATGAAATCCACTGCCTTAGAGTGTGTTGTAAACAGGATCAATCGAGTGGTTAGGGTCGGGAAAGCACTGTCTGAGACTGTGATGGAGAGAGGTTGAAGTGAGTGGTTAGGGTCTTGAATGCACTGTCTGAGAGTGTGGTGGAGACAGGGTCATTCAAGTGGCTAGAATCTGGAATGCACTGTCTGAGAGTGTGGTGGAGACAGGGTCAACCGAGAGGTTAGTGTCTGGAATGCACTGCCTGAGATTATGGTGGAGATAGGTTCAATCGAGTGGTTAGGAACTGGAAAGCACTACCTGAGAATGTCGTGGAGAGAGGGTAATTCGAGTGGTTAGAATCTGGAATGCACTGTCTGAGAGTGTGGTAGAGACAGGATCAATCGAGTTGTTAGGATCGGGAATGCACTTTCTGAGAGTGTGGTGGAGACAGGGTCAATCGAGTGGTTAGGGTCTGGAATACCCTGTCCGAGAGTGTGGTGGAGACAGGGTCAATCGAGTGGTTAGGATTTAGAATGCACTGCCTGAGAGTGTGATGGAGACAGGGTCAATCGAGTGGTTACTATCTGGAATACAATTTCTGAGATTGTGGTGGAGAAAGGGTCAGTCGAGTGGTTAGGATCTGGAATGCCATGTCTGAGAGTGTGGAGGAGACAGGTTCAAACGAATGATTAGGGTCTGGAATGCACTGTCTGAGAGTGTGGTGGAGACAGGGTCAACCGAGAGGTTAGTGTCTGGAATGCACTGCCTGAGATTATGGTGGAGACAGGGTCAATCGAGTGGTTAGGAACTGGAAAGCACTACCTGAGAATGTCGTGGAGAGAGGGTAATTCGAGTGGTTAGGATCTGGAAAGCACTGTCCGAAAGTGTGGTAGGGAGAAGGTGAATCGAGTAGTTAGGATCTCGAATGCACTGTCTGAGACGGTTGGAGTGAAAGTGTCAATCGAGTGGTTAGGGTCTGGAATGCACTGCCTGAAAGTGTGGTGGAGACAGGGTCAATCGAGTGGTTAGGATCTGGAATGCGCTGTCGGAGAGAGATTGGCGGACAGGATCAATCGAGTGGTTGGGTCTGGAATGCAATGCTTGAGAGTATAGTGGAGATATGGTCAATCGAGCGGTTAGGATCTGGATTGCAGGGACTGAGAGTGTGGTAGAGACAGGGTCAATCGAATGGTTAGGGTCTGGAATGCACTGTCTGAGATTCTGGTGGAGACAGGGTCAATCGAGTGATTAGGATCTGGAATGCAGTGTCTGAGAGTGTGGTGGAGACAGGGTCAATCGAGTGGTTAGGATCTGTTATGCACTGTCTGAGATTGTGCTGGAGACAGGGTCAATCGAGTGGTTAGCATCTGGTATGCACTATCTGAGATTGTGCTGGAGACAGGGTAAATCGAGTGGTAAGCATCTGGAATGCACTGCCTGAGAGTGTGGTAAAGACAGGGTCAATCGAGTCGTTAGGATCGGGAATGCACTGTCTGAGAGTGTGGTGGAGACAGGGTCAATCGAGTGGTCAGGGTCTGGAATGCACTGACTGAGAGTGTGTTGGAAACAAGGTCATCGAGTGGTTAGGGTCTGCAATGCACTGTCTGAGAGTGCGATGGAGATCGGGTCAATCGAGTGGTTAGGATCTGGAAATCGCAGTCTGAGAGTTTGGTGGAGACAGGGTCAATTGAGTTGTTAGTGTCTCGAATGCACTGTCTCAGAGTGTGGAGGAGACAGGTACAATTGGCTGGTTAGGATCTGCAATACATTCTCTGAGGGTGTGATGGAAACAGGGTCAATCGAGTGGTTAGGATCAGGAATGCACTGCCTGAGATTGTGGTACAGCCAGGGTCAATCGAGTGGTTATGGACTGGAATGCATTGTCTGAGAGTGTGGTGGAGACTGGGTCAACCGAGTGGTTAGGATTTAGAATGCACTGCCTGAGAGTGTGGAGGAGACAGGGTGAATCGAGTGGTTAGGGTCTGGAATGCACTGTCTGAGACGATTGGAGTGAAAGTGTCAATCGAGTGGTTAGGATCTGGAATGCGCTGTCTGAGAGATATTGGGGGACAGGATCAATCGAGTGGTTGGGTCTGGAATGAAATTCTTGAGAGTACAGTGGAGATAGGGTCAATCGAGTGCTTAGGGTCTGGAATGCAGTGTTTGAGAATGTGATGGAGACAGTGTCAATCGACTGGTTGGGACATGGAATGCAATGTCTGAGAGTGTGGTGGAGACAGGGTCAATCGAGTAGTTAGGGTCTGGAATGCACTGTCTGAGAGTGTGGAAAAGATAGGGTGAATCGAGTGGTTAGGGTCTGGAATGCACTGCCTGAGACTGTGGTAGAGACAGGGTCAATCGAGTGTTTAGGATCTGGAATGCGCTGTCTGAGAGATATTGGGGGACAGGATCAATCGAGTGGTTGGGTCTGGAATGCAATTCTTGAGAGTATAGAGGAGATAGGGTCAATCGAGCGGTTAGGATCTGGAATGCACTGTCTGAGAGTGTGGTGGACAACAGGGTCAATCAAGTGCTTAGGGACTGGAATGCACTGTTTGAGAGTGTGATGGAGACAGTGTCAATCGACTGGTTGGGACATGGAATGCACTGTCTGAGAGTGTGGTGGAGACAGGGTCATTCGAGTGTTTAGGATCTGGAATGCACTGTCTGAGAGTGTGGTGGAGACAGGGTCAATCAAGTGATTAGGATCTGGAATGCACTGTCTGAGAGTTTGTTGGAAACAGGGTCAATCGAGTGATTAGGATCTGGAATGCACTGTCTGAGAGTTTGTTGGAAACAGGGTCAATCGAGTGGTTTGCGTCCGGATTGCACTGTCCGAGAGTGTGGTGTAGACAGGGTCAATCGAGTGGTTAGGGTCTGGAATGAACTGACTGAGAGTGTGGTGGAGACAGGGGCAATCCAGTGGTTAGTGTCTCGAACGCATTGTCTGAGGGTGCGGTGGAGACAGGGTCAAACGAGTGGTTAGGGTTTGGAATGCGCTGTCTGAGAAAGTAGAAGAGACAGGGTGAATCGAGTGGTTAGGGTCTGGAATGCACTGTCTGAGACGGTTGGAGTGAAAGTGTCAATCGACTGGTTAGGGTCTGGAATGCACTGCCTGAGAGTGTGGTGGAGACAGGGTCAATCGAGTGGTTAGGATCTGGAATGCGCTGTCGGAGAGATATTGGAGGACAGGATCAATCGAGTGGTTGGGTCTGGAAAGCAATGCTTGAGAGTATAGTGGAGTTAGGGTCAATCGAGTGGTTAGGATCTGGAATGCACTGTCTGAGGGTGTGGTGGAGACAGGGTCAATCGAATGCTTAGGGTCTGGAATGCACTGTTTGAGAGTGTGATGGAGACAGTGTCAATCGACTGGTTGGGACATGGAATGCACCGTCTGAGAGTGTGGTGGAGACAGGGTCATTCGAGTGTTTAGGATCTGGAATGCACTGTCTGAGAGTTTGTTGGAAACAGGGTCAATCGAGTGGTTTGCGTCTGGATTGCACTGTCTGAGAGTGTGGTGTAGACAGGGTCAATCGAGTGGTTAGGGTCTGGAATGCACTGTATGAGATTGTGTAGGAAACAGGGTCAATCGAGTGGTTAGGGTCTGGAATGCAGTGCCTGAGATTGTGGTAGAGACAGGGTCAATCGAGTGGTTAGGGTCTGGAATGCATTGTCTGAGAGTGTGATGGAGACAGGGTCAATCGTCTGGTTAGGGTCTAGTATATTCTGTCTGAGATTGTGTTGGAAACAGAGTCAATCAAGTGGTTAGGCTCTGGATTGCACTGCCTGAGAGTGTGGTAGAGACAGGGTCAATCGAGTGGTTAGGGTCTCGAACGCACTGTCTGAGAGTGTGTGGGAGATAGGGTCAATCGAGTGGTTAGAATCAGGAATGCACTGTATGAGAGTGTGGTGGAGACAGGGTCAATCGAGTGGTTAGGATCTAGAATTCACTGTCTGAGAGTGTGGTGGAGGCAGGGTCAATCGAGTGGTTAGGATCTGGAATGCACTGTCTAAGATTGTGTTGGAAACAGGGTCAATCGAGTGGTTTGCGTCTGGATTGCACTGTCGGAGAGTGTGGTGTAGACAGGGTCAATCGAGTGGTTATGGTCTGGAATGCACTGTCTGAGATTGTGTTGGAAACAGGGTCAATCGAGTGCTTAGAGTCTGGAATGCAGTGCGTGAGATTGTGGTAGAGACAGGGTCAATCGAATTGTTAGGGTCTGGAATGCACTGTCTGAGAGTGTGATGGAGACAGGGTCAATCGTGTGGTTAGGGTCTTGAATATTCTGTCTGAGATTGTGTTGGAAACAGAGTCAATCAAGTGGTTTGCGTCTGGAATGCACTGTCTGAGAGTGTGGTGTAGACAAGGTCAATCGAGTGGTTAGAATCAGGAATGCACTGTCAGATAGTGTGGAGGAGACAGGGTCAATCGAGTGGTTAGGGTCTGGAATGCACTGTCTGAGAGTATGGTGGAGACAGGGTCAATCGAGTGGTTAGGATCTAGAATTCACTGCCTGAGACTGTGGTGGAGACAGGGTCAATCGAGTGGTTAGGATCTGGAATGCACTGTCTGAGAGTGTTGGAGTGAAAGTGTCAACTGAGTGGTTAGGGTCTGGAATGTACTGCCTGATAGTGTGGAGGAGACAGGGTCAATCGAGCGGTTAGGGTGTGGAATGCACTGTCTGAGAGTATGGTGGAGACAGGGTCAATCGAGTGGTTAGGATCTATAATTCACTGCCTAAGATTGTGGTGGAGACAGGGTCAATCGAGTGGTTAGGATCTGGAATGTGCTGTCTGAGAGTATTGTGGAGACAGGGTCAATCAAGTGTTTAGGATCTGGAATGCACTGTCTGAGAGTTTGTTGGAAACAGGGTCAATCGACTGGTTAGCATCTGGATTGCACTGTCTGAGAGTGTGGTGTAGACAGGATCAATCGAGTGGTTAGGATCTGGAATGCACTATCTGAGACTGTTGGAGTGAAAGTGTCAATCGAGTGGTTAAGATCTGGAATGCGCTGTCTGAGAGAGATTGGGGGACGGATCAATCGAGTGGTTGGGTCTGGAATGATATGCTTGAGAGTATATTGGAGATAGGGTCAATCGAGCGGTTAGGATCTGGAATGCACTGTCAGAGAGTTTGGTGGACATAAGGACAATTGAGTGCTTAGGATCTGGAATGCATTATCTGAGAGTGTGGTGGAGATAGGGACAATCGAGTGGTTAGGATCTGGAATGCGCTTTCAAAGATTGTGTTGGAAACAGGGTCAATTGAGTGGTTTGCGTCTGGAATGCACTGTCTGAGAGTGTGGTGTAGACAGGGTCAATCGAGTTGTTAGGGTCTGGAATGTACTGTCTGAGATTGTGTTGGAAACAGGGTCAATAGAGTGGTTAGGGTCTGGAATGCAGTGCCTGAGATTCTGGTAGAGACAGGGTCAATCGATTTGTTAGGGTCTGGAATGCACTGTCTGAGAGTGTGATGGAGACAGGGTCAATCGTGTGATTAGGGACTAGAATATTCTGACTGAGATTGTGTTGGAAACACAGTCAATCAAGTGGTTAGGCTCTGGATTGCACTGCGTGAAAGTGTGGTAGAGCAGGGTCAATCGAGTGGTTAGGGTCTCGAACGCACTGTCTGAGAGTGTGTGGGAGATAGGGTCAATCGAGTGGTGAGAATCAGGAATGCACTGTATGAGAGTGTGGTGGAGAGAGGGTCAATCGAGTGGTTAGGATCTAGAATTCACTGTCTGAGAGTGTGGTGGAGGCAGGGTCAATCGAGTGGTTAGGATCTGGAATGCACTTTCTGAGAGTGTGGTGGAGACAGGGTCAATCGAGTGGTTAGGATCTGGAATGCACTGTCTAAGATTGTGTTGGAAACAGGGTCAATCAAGAGGTTTGCGTCTGGATTGCACTGTCTGAGAGTGTAGTGTAGACAGGGTCAATCGAGTGGTTAGGGTCTGGAATGCACTGTCTGAGATTGTGTTGGAAACAGGGTCAATCGAGTGGTTAGGGTCTGGAATGCAGTGTTTGAGAGTGTGATGGAGACAGGGTCAATCGACTGGTTGGGACATGGAATGCAGTGTCTGAGAGTGTGGTGGAGACAGGGTCAATCGAGTGGTTAGGACCTGGAATGCACTGTCTGAGAGTTTGTTGGAAAGATGGTCAATCGAGTGGTTTGCGTCTGGATTGCACTGTCTGAGAGTGTGGTGTAGACAGGTTCAATCGAGTGGTTAGGGTCTGGAATGCACTGTATGAGATTGTGTTGGAAACAGGGTCAATCGAGTGGTTAGGGTCTGGAATGCAGTGCCTGAGATTGTGGTAGAGACAGGGTCAATCGAATTGTTACGGTCTGGAATGCACTGTCAGAGAGTGTGATGGAGACAGGGTCAATCGTCTGGTTAGGGTCTAGAATATTCTGTCTGATATTGTGTTGGAAACAGAGTCAATCAAGTGGTTAGGCTCTGGATTGCACTGCCTGAGAGTGTGGTAGAGACAGGGTCAATCGAGTGGTTAGGGTCTGGAAAGCACTGTCTGAGCGTGTGTGGGAGATAGGGTCAATCGAGTGGTTAGAATCAGGAATGCACTGTATGAGAGTGGGGTGGAGACAGGGTCAATCGAGTGGTTAGGATCTGGAATTCACTGCCTGAGACTGTGAGGGAGACAGGGTCAATTGTGTGGTTAGTGTCTAGAATATTCTGTCTGAGATTGTGTTGGAAACATAGTCAATCAAGTGGTTTGCGTCTGGAATGCACTGTCTGAGAGTGTGGTGTAGACAGGGTCAATAGAGTGGTTAGAATCAGGAATGCACTGTCTGATAGTGTGGAGGAGACAGGGTCAATCGAGTGGTTAGGATCTAGAATTCACTGCCTGAGACTGTGGTGGAGACAGGGTCAATCGAGTGGTTAGGACCTGGAATGCACTGTCTGAGAGTTTGTTGGAAACATGGTCAATCGAGTGGTTTGCGTCTGGATTGCACTGTCTGAGAGTGTGGTGTAGACAGGTTCAATCGAGTGGTTAGGGTCTGGAATGCACTGTATGAGATTGTGTTGGAAACAGGGTCAATCGAGTGGTTAGGGTCTGGAATGCAGTGCCTGAGATTGTGGTAGAGACAGGGTCAATCGAATTGTTACGGTCTGGAATGCACTGTCAGAGAGTGTGATGGAGACAGGGTCAATCGTCCGGTTAGGGTCTAGAATATTCTGTCTGATATTGTGTTGGAAACAGAGTCAATCAAGTGGTTAGGCTCTGGATTGCACTGCCTGAGAGTGTGGTAGAGACAGGGTCAATCGAGTGGTTAGGGTCTGGAAAGCACTGTATGAGAGTGGGGTGGAGACAGGGTCAATCGAGTGGTTAGGATCTGGAATTCACTGCCTGAGACTGTGAGGGAGACAGGGTCAATTGTGTGGTTAGTGTCTAGAATATTCTGTCTGAGATTGTGCTGGAAACATAGTCAATCAAGTGGTTTGCGTCTGGAATGCACTGTCTGAGAGTGTGGTGTAGACAGGGTCAATAGAGTGGTTAGAATCAGGAATGCACTGTCTGATAGTGTGGAGGAGACAGGGTCAATCGAGTGGTTAGGATCTAGAATTCACTGCCTGAGACTGTGGTGGAGACAGGGTCAATCGAGTGGTTAGGATCTGGAATGCACTGCCTGAGACTGTTGGAGTGAAAGTGTCAATTGAGTGGTTAGGGTCGGGAATGTACTGTCTGAGATTATGGTGGAGACAGGGTTAATCGAGTGGTTAGAATCAGGAATGCACGGTCTGATAGTGTGGAGGAGACAGGGTCAATCGAGTGGTTAGGGTCTGGAGTGCACTGTATGAGAGTGTGATGGAGACAGGGTCAATCGAGTGGTTAGGATCAAGAATTCACTACCTGAGACTGTGGTGGAGACAGGGTCAATTGAGTGGTTAGGATCTGGAATGCACTGTCTGAGAGTGTTGGAGTGAAAGAGTCCATTGAGTGGTTAGGGTCTGGAATGCACTGTCTGAGAGTGTGATGGAGACAGTGTCAATCGACTGGTTGGGACATGGAATGCACTGTCCGAGTGTGTGGTGGAGACGGTCATTCGAGTGTTTAGGATCTGGAATGCACTGTCTGAGAGTTTGTTGGAAACAGGGTCAATCGAGTGGGCTGCGTCTGGATTGCACTCTCTGAGAGTGTGGTGGAGACAGGGTCAATCGAATTGTTAGGGTCTGGAATGCACTGTCTGAGAATGTGGTGGAGACAGGGTCAATCGTGTTGTTAGGGTCTAGAATATTCTGTCTGAGGTTGTGTTGGAAACAGAGTCAATCAAGTGGTTAGGATCTGGATTGCAATGCCTGAGAGTGTGGTAGAGACACGGTCAAACCAGCTGTTAGGGTCTGGAATGCACCGCCTGAGAGTGTGGTGGAAACAGGGTCAATAGAGTGGTTAGGATCTGGAATGCACTGGCTGAGATTGTGGTGAGGACAGGGTCAATCGAGTGTTTAGGATCTGGAATGAACTGACTGAGAGTGTAGTGGAGACAGGGGCAATCGAGTGGTTAGTGTCTCGAACGCATTGTCTGAGAGTGCGGTGGAGACAGGGTCAATCGAGTGGTTTGGGTCTGGAATGCACTGTCTGAGAGTGTGGTGGAGACAGGGTCAATCGAATGATTAGGATCTGGAATGCACTGTCTGAGAGTTTGTTGGAAACAAGGTCAATCGAGTGGTTTGCGTCTGGAATGCACTGTCTGAGAGTGTGGTGTATACAGGGTCAATCGAGTGGTTAGGGTCTGGAATGCACTGTCTGAGATTGTGTTGGAAACAGGGTCAATCGAGTGGTTTGCATCTGGAATGCACTGTCTGAGAGTGTGGTGTAGACAGGGTCAATCGAGTGGTTAGAATCAGGAATGCACTGTCTGATAGTGTGGTGGAGACAGGGTGAATCGAGTGGTTAGGATCTGGAATGCACTGCCTGAGACTGTTGGAGTGAAAGTGTCAATTGAGCGGTTAGGGTCTGGAATGTACTGCCTGAGAGTGTGCTGGAGACAGGGACAATCGAGTGGTTAGGATCTGGAATGCACTGTCTGATAGTGTGGAGGAGACAGGGTCAATCGAGTGCTTAGGGTCTGGAATGCACTGTCTGAGAGTATGGTGGAGACAGGGTCAATCGAGTGGTTAGTATCTGGAATGCACTGTCTGAGAGTGTGGTGGAGATAGGGTGAATCGAGTGGTTAGGATCTGGAATGCACTTTCTGAGAGTGTGTTGGAAACAGGGTCAATTGAGTGGTTTGCGTCTGGTTTGCACTTTCTGAGAGTGTGGTGTAGACAGGGTCAATCGAGTGGTTAGGGTCTGGAATGTACTGTCTGAGATTGTGTTGGAAACAGGGTTAATTGAGTGGTTAGGGTCTGGAATGCAGTGTCTGAGATTTTGGTAGAGACAGGGTCAATCGAGTGGTTAGGGTCTCGAAAGCACTGTCTGAGAGTGTGTGGGAGATAGGTTCAATCGAGTGGTTAGAATCAGGAATGCATTGTATGAGAGTGTGGTGGAGACAGGGTCAATCGAGTCGTTAGGATCTGGAATTCACTGTCTGAGACTGTGATGGAGACAGGGTCAATCGTGTGGTTAGTGTCTAGAATATTCTGTCTGAGATTGTGTTGGAAACAGAGTCAATCAAGTGGTTTGCATCTGGAATGCACTGTCTGAGAGTGTGGTGTAGACAGGGTGAATCGAGTGGTTAGAATCAGGAATGCACTGTCTGATAGTGTGGAGGAGACAGGGTCAATCGAGTGGTTACGATCTAGAATTCACTGCCTGAGACTGTGGTGGAGACAGGGTCAATCGAGTGGTTAGGATCTGGGATGCACTGCCTGAGACTGTTGAAGTGAAAGTGTCAATTGAGCGGTTAGGGTCTGGAATGTACTGCCTGAGAGTGTTCTGGAGACAGTATCAATCGAGTGGTTAGGATCTGGAATGCACTGTCTGATAGTTTGGAGGAGACAGGGTCAATCGAGTGCTTAGGGTCTGGAATGCACTGTCTGAGAGTATGGTGGAGACAGGGTCAATCGAGTGGTTAGGATCTATAATTCACTGCCTAAGATTGTGGTGGAGACAGGGTCAATCGAGTGGTTAGGATCTGGAATGTGCTGTCTGAGAGTATTGTGGAGAAAGGGTCAATCAAGTGTTTAGGATCTGGAATGCACTGTCTGAGAGTTTGTTGGAAACAGGGTCAATCGAGTGGTTAGCGTCTGGATTGCATTGTCTGAGAGTGTGGTGTAGACAGGGTCAATCGAGTGGTTAGGATCTGGAATGCACTATCTGAGACTGTTGGAGTGAAAGTGTCAATCGCGTGGTTAGGATCTGGAATGCGCTGTCTGAGAGAGATTGGGGGACAGGATCAATCGAGTGGTTGGGTCTAGAATGCTATGCTTGAGAGTATATTGGAGATAGGGTCAATCGAGCAGTTAGGATCTGGAGCGCTTAGGATCTGGAATGCATTGTCTTAGAGTGTGGTGGAGACAGGGTCAATCGAGTGGTTAGTATCTGGAATGCACTGTTTGAGAGTGTGGTGGAGATAGGGTGAATCGAGTGGTTAGGATCTGGAATGCACTGCCTGAGACTGTTGGAGTGAAAGTGTCAATTGAGCGGTTAGGGTCTGGAATGTACTGCCTGAGAGTGTTCTGGAGACAGGGTCAATCGAGTGGTTAGGATCTGGAATGCACTGTCTGATAGTTTGGAGGAGACAAGGTCAATCGAGTGCTTAGGGTCTGGAATGCACTGTCTGAGAGTATGGTGGAGACAGGGTCAATCGAGTGGTTAGGATCTATAATTCACTGCCTAAGATTGTGGTGGAGACAGGGTCAATCGAGTGGTTAGGATCTGGAATGTGCTGTCTCAGAGTATTGTGGAGAAAGGGTCAATCAAGTGTTTAGGATCTGGAATGCACTGTCTGAGAGTTTGTTGGAAACAGGGTCAATCTAGTGGTTAGCGTCTGGATTGCATTGTCTGAGAGTGTGGTGTAGACAGGGTCAATCGAGTGGTTAGGTTCTGGAATGCGCTGTCTGAGAGAGATTGGGGGACAGGATCAATCGAGTGGTTGGGTCTGGAATGCTATGCTTGAGAGTATATTGGAGATAGGGTCAATCGAGCAGTTAGGATCTGGAGCGCTTAGGATCTGGAATGCATTGTCTGAGAGTGTGGTGGAGACAGGGTCAATCGAGTGGTTAGTATCTGGAATGCACTGTCTGAGAGTGTGGTGGAGATAGGGTGAATTGAGTGGTTAGGATCTGGAATGCACTTTCTGAGAGTGTGTTGGAAACAGGGTCAATTGAGTGGTTTGCATTTGGTTTTCACTGTCTGAGAGTGTAATGTAGACAGGGTCAATCGAGTGGTTAGGGTCTGGAATGTACTGTCTGAGATTGTGCTGGAAACAGGGTCAATTGAGTGGTTAGGGTCTGGAATGCAGTGTCTGAGATTTTGGTAGAGACAGGGTCAATCGAATTGTTAGGTTCTGGAATGCACTGTCTGAGAGTGTGATGGAGAAAGGGTCAATCGAGTGGTTAGGACCTGGAATGCACACTCTGAGGGTGTGGTAAAGACAGGGTCAATCGAGTCGTTAGGATCGGGAATGCACTGTCTGAGAGTGTAGTGGAGACAGGGTCAATCGAGTGGTCAGGGTCTGGAATGCACTGACTGAGAGTGTGATGGAGATCGGGTCAATCGAGTGGTTAGAATCAGGAATGCATTGTATGAGAGTGTGGTGGAGACAGGGTCAATCGATTGGTTAGGATCTGGAATTCACTGTCTGAGACTGTGATGGAGACAGGGTCAATCGTGTGGTTAGTGTCTAGAATATTCTGTCTGAGATTGTGTTGGAAACAGAGTCAATCAAGTGGTTTGCATCTGGAATGCACTGTCTGAGAGTGTGGTGTAGACAGGGTCAATCGAGTGGTTAGAATCAGGAATGCACTGTCTGATAGTGTGGAGGAGACAGGGTCAATCGAGTGGTTACGATCTAGAATTCACTGCCTGAGACTGTGGTGGAGACAGGGTCAATCGAGTGGTTAGGATCTGGAATGCACTGCCTGAGACTGTTGGAGTGAAAGTGTCAATTGAGTGGTTAGGGTCTGGAATGTACTGCCTGAGAGTGTTCTGGAGACAGGGTCAATCGAGTGCTTAGGATCTGGAATGCACTGTCTGATAGTTTGGAGGAGACAAGGTCAATCGAGTGCTTAGGGTCTGGAATGCACTGTCTGAGAGTATGGTGGAGACAGGGTCAATCGAGTGGTTAGGATCTATAATTCACTGCCTAAGATTGTGGTGGAGACAGGGTCAATCGAGTGGTTAGGGTCTGGAATGTGCTGTCTGAGAGTATTGTGGAGAAAGGGTCAATCAAGTGTTTAGGATCTGGAATGCACTGTCTGAGAGTTTGTTGGAAACAGGGTCAATCGAGTGGTTAGCGTCTGGATTGCATTGTCTGAGAGTGTGGCGTAGACAGGGTCAATCGAGTGGTTAGGATCTGGAATGCACTATCTGAGACTGTTGGAGTGAAAGTATCAATCGCGTGGTTAGGATCTGGAATGCGCTGTCTGAGAGAGATTGGGGGACAGGATCAATCGAGTGGTTGGGTCTAGAATGCTATGCTTGAGAGTATATTGGAGATAGGGTCAATCAAGCAGTTAGGATCTGGAGCGCTTAGGATCTGGAATGCATTGTCTGAGAGTGTGGTGGAGACAGGGTCAATCGAGTGGTTAGTATCTGGAATGCACTGTCTGAGAGTGTGGTGGAGACAGGGTCAATCGAGTGGTTAGGATCTGGAATACACTGCCTGAGACTGTTGGAGTGAAAGTGTCAATTGAGCGGTTAGGGTCTGGAATGTACTGCCTGAGAGTGTTCTGGAGACAGGGTCAATCGAGTGGTTAGGATCTGGAATGCACTGTCTGATAGTTTGGAGGAGACAGGGTCAATCGAGTGCTTAGGGTCTGGAATGCACTGTCTGAGAGTATGGTGGAGACAGGGTCAATCGAGTGGTTAGGATCTATAATTCACTGCCTAAGATTGTGGTGGAGACAGGGTCAATCGAGTGGTTAGGATCTGGAATGTGCTGTCTGAGAGTATTGTGGAGAAAGGGTCAATCAAGTGTTTAGGATCTGGAATGCACTGTCTGAGAGTTTGTTGGAAACAGGGTCAATCTAGTGGTTAGCGTCTGGATTGCATTGTCTGAGAGTGTGGTGTAGACAGGGTCAATCGAGTGGTTAGGTTCTGGAATGCGCTGTCTGAGAGAGATTGGGGGACAGGATCAATCGAGTGGTTGGGTCTGGAATGCTATGCTTGAGAGTATATTGGAGATAGGGTCAATCGAGCAGTTAGGATCTGGAGCGCTTAGGATCTGGAATGCATTGTCTGAGAGTGTGGTGGAGACAGGGTCAATCGAGTGGTTAGTATCTGGAATGCACTGTCTGAGAGTGTGGTGGAGATAGGGTGAATCGAGTGGTTAGGATCTGGAATGCACTTTCTGAGAGTGTGTTGGAAACAGGGTCAATTGAGTGGTTTGCGTCTGGTTTTCACTGTCTGAGAGTGTGATGTAGACAGCGTCAATCGAGTGGTTAGGATCTGGAATGTACTGTCTGAGATTGTGTTGGAAACAGGGTCAATTGAGTGGTTAGGGTCTGGAATGCAGTGTCTGAGATTTTGGTAGAGACAGGGTCAATCGAATTGTTAGGTTCTGGAATGCACTGTCTGAGAGTGTGATGGAGAAAGGGTCAATCGAGTGGTTAGGACCTGGAATGCACACTCTGAGGGTGTGGTAAAGACAGGGTCAATCGAGTCGTTAGGATCGGGAATGCACTGTCTGAGAGTGTGGTGGAGACAGGGTCAATCGAGTGGTCAGGGTCTGGAATGCACTGACTGAGAGTGCGATGGAGATCGGGTCAATCGAGTGGTTAGAATCAGGAATGCATTGTATGAGAGTGTGGTGGAGACAGGGTCAATCGATTGGTTAGGATCTGGAATTCACTGTCTGAGACTGTGATGGAGACAGGGTCAATCGTGTGGTTAGTGTCTAGAATATTCTGTCTGAGATTGTGTTGGAAACAGAGTCAATCAAGTGGTTTGCATCTGGAATGCACTGTCTGAGAGTGTGGTGTAGAAAGGGTCAATCGAGTGGTTAGAATCAGGAATGCACTGTCTGATAGTGTGGAGGAGACAGGGTCAATCGAGTGGTTACGATCTAGAATTCACTGCCTAAGACTGTGGTGGAGACAGGGTCAATCGAGTGGTTAGGATCTGGAATGCACTGCCTGAGACTGTTGGAGTGAAAGTGTCAATTGAGTGGTTAGGGTCTGGAATGTACTGCCTGAGAGTGTACTGGAGACAGGGTCAATCGAGTGCTTAGGATCTGGAATGCACTGTCTGATAGTTTGGAGGAGACAAGGTCAATCGAGTGGTTAGTATCTGGAATGCACTGTCTGAGAGTATGGTGGAGACAGGGTCAATCGAGTGGTTAGGATCTATAATTCACTGCCTAAGATTGTGGTGGAGACAGGGTCAATCGAGTGGTTAGGATCTGGAATGTGCTGTCTGAGAGTATTGTGGAGAAAGGGTCAATCAAGTGTTTAGGATCTGGAATGCACTGTCTGAGAGTTTGTTGGAAACAGGGTCAATCGAGTGGTTAGCGTCTGGATTGCATTGTCTGAGAGTGTGGCGTAGACAGGGTCAATCGAGTGGTTAGGATCTGGAATGCACTATCTGAGACTGTTGGAGTGAAAGTATCAATCGAGTGGTTAGGATCTGGAATGCGCTGTCTGAGAGAGATTGGGGGACAGGATCAATCGAGTGGTTGGGTCTGGAATGCTATGCTTGAGAGTATATTGGAGATAGGGTCAATCGAGCAGTTAGGATCTGGAGCGCTTAGGATCTGGAATGCATTGTCTGAGAGTGTGGTGGAGACAGGATCAATCGAGTGGTTAGTATCTGGAATGCACTGTCTGAGAGTGTGGTGGAGATAGGGTAAATCGAGTGGTTAGGATCTGGAATGCACTGCCTGAGACTGTTGGAGTGAAAGTGTCAATTGAGCGGTTAGGGTCTGGAATGTACTGCCTGAGAGTGTTCTGGAGACAGGGTCAATCGAGTGGTTAGGATCTGGAATGCACTGTCTGATAGTTTGGAGGAGACAGGGTCAATCGAGTGCTTAGGGTCTGGAATGCACTGTCTGAGAGTATGGTGGAGACAGGGTCAATCGAGTGGTTAGGATCTAGAATTCACTGCCTGAGACTGTGGTGGAGACAGGGTCAATCGAGTGGTTAGTGTCTCGAACGCATTGTCTGAGAGTGTGGAGGAGACAGGGTGAATCGAGTGGTTAGGGTCTGGAATGCACTGTCTGAGAGTGTAGAATAGACACGGTGAATCGAGTGGTTAGGGTCTGGAATGCACTGTCTGAGACGGTTGGAGTGAAAGTGTCAATCGAGTGGTTAGGGTCTGGAATGCACTGTCTGAGAGTGTAGAATAGACAGGGTGAATCGAGTGGTTAGCGTCTGGAATGCACTGCCTGAGAGTGTGGTGGAGACAGGGTCAATCGAGTGGTTAGGATCTGGAATGCGCTGACGGAGAGATATTGGAGGACAGAATCAATCGAGTGGTTGGTTCTGGAAAGCAATGCTTGAGAGTATAGTGGAGATATGGTCAATCGAGCGGTTAGGATCTGGAATGCACTGTCTGAGTTTGTGGTGGAAACAGGGTCAATCGAGTGCTTAGGGTCTGGAATGCACTGTTTGAGATTGTGATGGAGACAGTGTCAATCGACTGGTTGGGACATGGAATGCACTGTCTGAGAGTGTGGTGGAGACAGGGTCATTCGAGTGTTTAGGATCTGGAATGCACTGTCTGAGAGTGTGGTGGAGACAGGGTCAATCGAGTGATTAGGATCTGGAATGCACTGTCTGAGAGTTTGTTGGAAACAGGGACAATCGAGTGGTTAGCGTCTGGATTGCATTGTCTGAGAGTGTGGTGTAGACAGGGTCAATCGAGTGGTTAGGATCTGGAATGCACTATCTGAGACTGTTGGAGTGAAAGTGTCAATCGAGTGGTTAGGATCTGGAATGCGCTGTCTGAGAGAGATTGGGGGACAGGATCAATCGAGTGGTTGGGTCTGGAATGCTATGCTTGAGAGTATATTGGAGATAGGGTCAATCGAGCGGTTAGGATATGGAGCGCTTAGGATCTGGAATTCATTGTCTGAGATTGTGGTGGAGACAGGGTCAATCGAGTGGTTAGTATCTGGAATTCACTGTCTGAGAGTGTGGTGGAGATAGGGTGAATCGAGTGGTTAGGATCTGGAATGCACTTTCTGAGAGTGTGTTGGAAACAGGGTAAATTGAGTGGTTTGCGTCTGGTTTGCAATGTCTGAGAGTGTGGTGTTGACAGGGTCAATCGAGTGGTTAGGGTCTGGAATGTACTGTCTGAGATTGTGTTGGAAACAGGGTCAATTGAGTGGTTAGGGTCTGGAATGCAGTGACTGAGATTGTGGTAGAGACAGGGTCAATCGAATTGTTAGGTTCTGGAATGCACTGTCTGAGAGTGTGATGGAGAAAGGGTCAATTGAGTGGTTAGGACCTGGAATGCACTCTCTGAGGGTGTGGTAAAGACAGGGTCAATCGAGTCGTTAGGATCGGGAATGCACTGTCTGAGAGTGTTTTGGAGACAGGGTCAATCGAGTGGTCAGGGTCTGGAATGCACTGACTGAGAGTGTGTTGGAAACAAGGTCATCGAGTGGTTAGGGTCTGCAATGCACTGTCTGAGAGTGCGATGGAGATCGGGTCAATCGATTGTTTAGGATCTGGAATTCACTGTCTGAGAGTTTGGGGGAGACAGGGTCAATTGAGTTGTTAGTGTCTCGAATGCACTGTCTCAGAGTGTGGAGGAGACAGGTACAATCGGCTGGTTAGGATCTGGAATAAATTCTCTGAGGGTGTGATGGAAACAGGGTCAATCGAGTGGTTAGGATCAGGAATGCACTGCCTGAGATTGTGGTACAGCCAGGGACAATCGAGTGGTTAGGGACTGGAATGCGTTGTCTGAGAGTGTGGTGGAGACTGGGTCAATCGAGTGGTTAGGATTTAGAATGTACTGCCTGAGAGAGTGGAGGACACAGGTTCAATCGAGTGGTTCGTGTTTGGAATGCACTGTCTGAGAGTGTGGTGGAGACAGGGTCAATCGAGTGGTTAGGATCTAGAATGCACTGTCTGAGAGTGTGGTGGAGACAGGGTCAATCGAGTGGTTAGGATCTAGAATGCACTGTCTGAGAGTGTGGTGGAGACAGGGGCAATCGAGTGGTTAGTGACTCGAACGCACTGTCAGAGAGTGTGGTGGAGACAGGGTCAATCGAGTGGTTAGGGTTTGGAATGCACTGTCTGAGTGTGTGGAGGAGACAGGGTGAATCGAGTGGTTAGGGTCTGGAATGCACTGTCTGAGACGATTGGAGTGAAAGTGTCAATCGAGTGGTTTGGGTCTGGAATGCACTGCCTGAGATTGTGGTGGAGACAGGGTCAGTCGAGTGGTTAGGATCTGGAATGCGCTGTCTGAGAGATATTGGGGGACAGGATCAATCGAGTGGTTGGGTTTGGAATGCAATTCTCGAGAGTATAGTGGAGATAGGGTCAATCGAGTGGTTAGGATCTGGAATGCACTGTCTGAGAGTGCGGTGGAGACAAGGAGAATCGAGTGCTTAGGGTCTGGAATGCAGTGTTTGAGAGTGTGATGGAGACAGTGTCAAGCGACTGGTTGGGACATGGAATGCACTGTCTGAGAGTGTGGTGGAGACAGGGTGAATCGAGTGGTTAGGATCAGGAATGCACTGTCTGAGAGTGTGGTGGAGACAGGATCATTCGAGTGTTTAGGATCTGGAATGCACTGTCTGAGAGTGTGGTGGAGACAGGATCAATCAAGTGATTAGGATCTGGAATGCACTGTCTGAGAGTTTGTTGGAAACAGGGTCAATCGAGTGGTTTGCGTCTGGATTGCACTGTCTGAGAGTGTGGTTTAGACAGGGTCAATCGAGTGGTTAGGGTCTGGAATGCACTGTCTGAGATTGTGTTGGAAACAGGGTCAATCGAGTGGGTAGGATCTGGAATGCACTGTCTGAGAGTGTGGTGGAGACAGGGTCAATCGAGTGATTAGGATCTGGAATGCATTTTCTGAGAGTGTGGTGGAGACAGGGTCAATCGAGTGGTTAGGATCTGGAATGCACTGTCTGAGAGTCTGGTGGAGACAGGATCAATCGAGTGGTTAGGATCTGGAATGCACTGTCTGAGAGTGTGGTGGAGACAGGATCATTTGCGTGTTTAGGATCTGGAATGCACTGTCTGAGAGTGTGGTGGAGACAGGGTCAATCGAGTGATTAGGATCTGGAATGCACTGTCTGAGAGTTTGTTGGAAACAGGGTCAATCGAGTGGTTTGCGTCTGGATTGCACTGTCTGAGATTGTGGTGGAGACAGGGTCAATCGAATTGTTAGGGTCTGGAATGCACTGTCTGAGGTTGTGTTGGAAACAGAGTCAATCAAGTGGTTAGTGTCTGGATTGCAATGCCTGAGAGTGTGGTAGAGACAGGGTCAATCGAGTGGTTAGGGTCTGGAATGCACTTTCTGAGAGTGTGGTGGAGACAGGGTCAATCGAGTGCTTAGCATCTGGAATGCACTGGCTGAGATTGTGGTGAGGACAGGATCAATCGAGTGGTTAGGGTCTGGAATGCAATGTGTGAGAGTGTGGTGGAGACAGGGTCAATCGAGTGGTTAGGGTATGGAATGCACTGTCTGAGAGTTTGTTGGAAACAGGGTCAATCGAGTGGTTTGCGTCTGGATTGCACTGTTTGAGAGTGTGGTGTAGACAGGGTCAATCGAATTGTTAGGGTCTAGAATGAACTGTCTGAGAGTGTGGTGGAGACAGGGTCAATCGTGTTGTTAGGGTCTAGAATATTCTGTCTGCGATTGTGTTGGAAACAGAGTCAATCAAGTGGTTAGTGTCTGGATTGCAATGCCTGAGAGTGTGGTAGAGACAGTGTCAATCGAGTGGTTTGGGTCTGGAATGCACTGCCTGAGAGTGTGGTGGAGACAGGATCAATCAAGTGATTAGGATCTGGAATGCACTGTCTGAGAGGTCTACCTCTACCACGCGGAGGCTGAGCGTCAACTCGCAGACACTTCCTCCTACCTCTCCCTGGACCATGACCCCACCACTGAACATCAAGCCATTGTTTCCAGGACTGTCACTGACCTCATCTCCTCTGGGGATCTCCCTCCCACAGCTTCCAACCTGATAGTTGCCCAACCTCGGACGGCCCGCTTCTATCTCCTACCCAAAATCCACAAACAGAACTGCCCCGGTAGACCGATCGTCTCAGCTTGCTCCTGCCCCACAGAACTCATTTCTCGTTATCTTGACTCCCTTCTCTCTCCCCTTGTCCAGTCCCTTCCCACCTACATCCGTGATTCCTCTGACACCTTACGTCACATCAACAATTTCCAGTTCCCTGGCCCCTACCGCTTCCTCTTCACCATGGACGTCCAATCCTTCTACACCTCCATCCCCCACCAGGATGGTCTGAGGGCCCTTAGCTTCTTCCTCGAACAGAGGCCCGAACAATCCCCATCCACCACTACTCTCCTCCGTCTGGCTGAACTTGTTCTCACGCTGAACAATTTCTCCTTCAACTCCTCTCACTTCCTCCAAATAAAAGGTGTGGCTATGGGTACCCGCATGGGCCCCAGCTATGCCTGTCTCTTTATGGGGTATGTGGAACATTCCTTGTTGCAGTCCTACTCCGGCCCCCTTCCACAACTCTTTCTCCGGTACATCGATGATTATTTCGGTGCTGCTTCATGCTCTCGTCAGGACTTGGAAAAATTTATTAATTTTGCTTCCAATCTCCACCCCTCCATCATTTTCACGTGGTCCATCTCTGACACTTCCCTTCCCTTCCTTGACCTCTCTGTCTCAATCTCTGGTGATAGACTGTCCACCAATATCCATTACAAACCCACCGACACCCACAGCTATCTCGACTACAGCTCCTCACACCCCACTTCCTGTAAGGACTCCATCCCATTCTCTCAGTTCCTTCGCCTCCGTCGCATCTGTTCCGATGATGCTACATTCAAAAACAGTTCCTCTGACATGTCCTCCTTCTTCCTTAACCGAGGTTTTCCACCCACGGTCGTTGACAGGGCCCTCAACCGTGTCCGGCCCATCTCCCGCGCATCCGCCCTCACTCCTTCTCCTCCCTCCCAGAAACATGATAGGGTCCCCCTTGTCCTCACTTATCACCCCACCAGCCTCCGCATTCAAAGGATCATCCTCCGCCATTTCCGCCAACTCCAGCATGATGCCACTACCAAACACATCTTCCCTTCACCCCCCTTATCGGCATTCCGTAGGGATCGCTCCCTCCGGGACACCCTGGTCCACTCCTCCATCACCCCCTACTCCTCAACCCCCTCCTATGGCACAACCCCTTGCCCACGCAAAAGATGCAACACCTGCCCCTTCACTTCCTCTCTCCTCACCGTCCAAGGACCCAAACACTCCTTTCAAGTGAAGCAGCATTTCACTTGCATTTCCCCCAACTTAGTCTACTGCATTCGTTGCTCCCAATGTGGTCTCCTCTACATTGGAGAGACCAAACGTAAACTGGGCGACCGCTTTGCAGAACACCTGCGGTCTGTCCGCAAGAATGACCCAAACCTCCCTGTCGCTTGCCATTTTAACACTCCACCCTGCTCTCTTGCCCACATGTCTGTCCTTGGCTTGCTGCATTGTTCCAGTGAAGCCCAACGCAAACTGGAGGAACAACACCTCATCTTCCGACTAGGGACTTTACAGCCTTCCGGACTGAATATTGAATTCAACAACTTTAGGTCGTGGTTTTCACTGTCTGAGAGTGTAATGTAGACAGGGTCAATCGAGTGGTTAGGGTCTGGAATGCACTGTATGAGATTGTGTTGGAAACAGGGTCAATCGAGTGGTTAGGATCTGGAATGCACTGTCTGAGATTGTGGTGGAGACAGGGTCAATCGAGTGGTTAGGATCTGGAATGCACTGTCTGAGAGTTTGTTGGAAGCAGGGTCAATCGAGTGGTTTGCGTCTGGATTGCACTGTCTGAGATTGTGGTGGAGACAGGGTCAATCGAATTGTTAGGGTCTGGAATGCACTGTCTGAGGTTGTGTTGGAAACAGAGTCAATCAAGTGGTTAGTGTTTGGATTGCAATGCCTGAGAGTGTGGTAGAGACAGGGTCAATCGAGTGGTTAGGGTCTGGAATGCACTTTCTGAGAGTGTGGTGGAGACAGGGTCAATCGAGTGCTTAGCATCTGGAATGCACTGGCTGAGATTGTGGTGAGGACAGGATCAATCGAGTGGTTAGGGTCTGGAATGCAATGTGTGAGAGTGTGGTGGAGACAGGGTCAATCGAGTGGTTAGGGTATGGAATGAACTGTCTGAGAGTTTGTTGGAAACAGGGTCAATCGAGTGGTTTGCGTCTGGATTGCACTGTCTGAGAGTGTGGTGTAGACAGGGTCAATCGAATTGTTAGGGTCTAGAATGAACTGTCTGAGAGTGTGGTGGAGACAGGGTCAATCGTGTTGTTAGTGTCTAGAATATTCTGTCTGAGATTGTGTTGGAAACAGAGTCAATCAAGTGGTTAGTGTCTGGATTGCAATGCCTGAGAGTGTGGTAGAGACAGTGTCAATCGAGTGGTTTGGGTCTGGAATGCACTGCCTGAGATTGTGGTGGAGACAGGGTCAGTCGAGTGGTTAGGATCTGGAATGCGCTGTCTGAGAGATATTGTGGGACAGGATCAATCGAGTGGTTGGGTCTGGAATGCAATTCTTGAGAGTATAGTGGAGATAGGGTCAATCGAGCGGTTAGGATCTGGAATGCACTGTCTGAGAGTGCGGTGGAGACAAGGACAATCGAGTGCTTAGGGTCTGGAATGCAGTGTTTGAGAGTGTGATGGAGACAGTGTCAAGCGACTGGTTGGGACATGGAATGCACTGTCTGAGAGTGTGGTGGAGACAGGGTCAATTGAGTACTTAGGGCCTGGAATGCACTGTCTGAGAGTGTGGAGGAGACAGGGTGAATCGAGTGGTTAGGATCTGGAATGCACTGTCTGAGAGTGTGGTGGAGACAGGATCAATCGAGTGGTTAGGATCTGGAATGCACTGTCTGAGAGTGTGGTGGAGACAGGATCATTCGAGTGTTTAGGTTCTGGAATGCACTGTCTGAGAGTGTGGTGGAGACAGGATCAATCAAGTGATTAGGATCTGGAATGCACTGTCTGAGAGTTTGTTGGAAACAGGGTCAATCGAGTGGTTTGCGTCTGGATTGCACTGTCTGAGAGTGTGGTGTAGACAGGGTCAATCGAGTGGTTAGGGTCTGGAATGCACTGTCTGAGATTGTGTTGGAAACAGGGTCAATCGAGTGGGTAGGATCTGGAATGCACTGTCTGAGAGTGTGGTGGAGACAGGGTCAATCGAGTGATTAGGATCTGGAATGCACTGTCTGAGAGTCTGGTGGAGACAGGATCAATCGAGTGGTTAGGATCTGGAATGCACTGTCTGAGAGTGTGGTGGAGACAGGATCATTCGCGTGTTTAGGATCTGGAATGCACTGTCTGAGAGTGTGGTGGAGACAGGGTCAATCGAGTGATTAGGATCTGGAATGCACTGTCTGAGAGTTTGTTGTAAACAGGGTCAATCGAGTGGTTTGCGTCTGGATTGCACTGTCTGAGATTGTGGTGGAGACAGGGTCAATCGAATTGTTAGGGTCTGGAATGCACTGTCTGAGGTTGTGTTGGAAACAGATTCAATCAAGTGGTTAGTGTCTGGATTGCAATGCCTGAGAGTGTGGTAGAGACAGGGTCAATCGAGTGGTTAGGGTCTGGAATGCATTTTCTGAGAGTGTGGTGGAGACAGGGTCAATCGAGTGGTTAGGATCTGGAATGCACTGTCTGAGAGTGTAGTGGAGACAGGATCAATCGAGTGGTTAGGATCTGGAATGCACTGTCTGAGATTGTGGAGGAGACAGGATCATTCGCGTGTTTAGGATCTGGAATGCACTGTCTGAGAGTGTGGTGGAGACAGGGTCAATCAAGTGATTAGGATCTGGAATGCACTGTCTGAGAGTTTGTTGGAAACAGGGTCAATCGAGTGGTTTTCGTCTGGATTGCACTGTCTGAGAGTGTGGTTTAGACAGGGTCAATCGAGTGGTTAGGGTCTGGAATGCACTGTATGAGATTGTGTTGGAAACAGGGTCAATCGAGTGGTTAGGATCTGGAATGCACTGTCTGAGAGTGTGGTGGAGACAGGGTCAATCGAGTGATTAGGATCTGGAATGCACTGTCTGAGAGTTTGTTGGTAACAGGGTCAATCGAGTGGTTTGCGTCTGGATTGCACTGTCTGAGATTGTAGTGGAGACAGGGTCAATCGAATTGTTAGGGTCTGGAATGCACAGTCTGAGGTTGTGTTGGAAACAGAGTCAATCAAGTGGTTAGTGTCTGGATTGCAATGCCTGAGAGTGTGGTAGAGACAGGGTCAATCGAGTGGTTAGGGTCTGGAATGCACTTTCTGAGAGTGTGGTGGAGACAGGGTCAATCGAGTGCTTAGCATCTGGAATGCACTGGCTGAGATTGTGGTGAGGACAGGATCAATCGAGTGGTTAGGGTCTGGAATGCAATGTGTGAGAGTGTGGTGGAGACAGGGTCAATCGAGTGGTTAGGGTATGGAATGAACTGTCTGAGAGTTTGTTGGAAACAGGGTCAATCGAGTGGTTTGCGTCTGGATTGCACTGTCTGAGAGTGTGGTGTAGACAGGGTCAATCGAATTGTTAGGGTCTAGAATGAACTGTCTGAGAGTGTGGTGGAGACAGGGTCAATCGTGTTGTTAGTGTCTAGAATATTCTGTCTGAGAGTGCGGTGGAGACAGGGTCAATCGAGTGGTTAGGGTTTGGAATGCACTCTCTGAGAGTGTGGAAGAGACAGGGTGAATCGAGTGGTTAGGGTATGGAATGCACTGTCTGAGAGTGTAGAATAGACACGGTGAATCGAGTGGTTAGGGTCTGGAATGCACTGTCTGAGACGGTTGGAGTGAAAGTGTCAATCGAGTGGTTAGCGTCTGGAATGCACTGCCTGAGAGTGTGGTGGAGACAGGGTCAATCGAGTGGTTAGCATCTGGAATGCGCTGTCGGAGAGATATTGGAGGACAGGATCAATCGAGTGGTTGGGTCTGGAAAGCAATGCTTGAGAGTATAGTGGAGATATGGTCAATCGAGCGCTTAGGATCTGGAATGCACTGTCTGAGTTTGTGGTGGAGACAGGGTCAATCGAGTGCTTAGGGTCTGGAATGCACTGTTTGAGAGTGTGATGGAGACAGTGTCAATCGACTGGTTGGGACATGGAATGCACTGTCTGAGAGTGTGGTGGAGACAGGGTCAATCGAGTGTTTAGGATCTGGAATGCACTGTCTGAGAGTGTGGTGGAGACAGGGTCAATCGAGTGATTAGGATCTGGAATGCACTGTCTGAGAGTTTGTTGGAAACAGGGTCAATCGAGTGGTTTGCGTCTGGATTGCACTGTCTGAGAGTGTGGTGTAGACAGGGTCAATCGAGTGGTTAGGGTCTGGAATGCACTGTCTGAGATTGTGTTGGAAACAGGGTCAATCGAGTGGTTAGGGTCTGGAATGCAGTGCCTGAGATTGTGGTAGAGACAGGGTCAATTGAATTGTGAGGGTCTGGAATGCACTGTCTGAGAGTGTGATGGAGACAGGGTCAATCGTGTGGTTAGGGTCTAGAATATTCTGTCTGAGATTGTGTTGGAAACAGAGTCAATCAAGTGGTTTGCGTCTGGATTGCACTGTCTGAGAGTGTGGTGTAGACAGGGTCAATCGAGTGGTTACAATCAGGAATGCACTGTCTGAGAGAGTGGAGGAGAAAGGGTCAATCGAGTGGTTAGGGTTTGGAATTCACTGTCTGAGAGTGTGGACGAGACAGGGTCAATCGAGTGGTTGGGGTCTGGAATGCACTGTCTGAGAGTGTAGCATAGACAGGGTGAATCGAGTGGTTAGGGTCTGGAATGCAATGTCTGAGACGGTTGGAGTGAAAGTGTCAATCGACTGGTTAGGGTCTGGAATGCACTGCCTGAGAGTGTGGTGGAGACAGGGTCAATCGAGTGGTTAGGATCTGGAATGCGCTGTCGGAGAGATATTGGAGGACAGGATCAATCGAGTGGTTGGGTCTGGAAAGCAATGCTTGAGAGTATAGTGGAGTTAGGGTCAATCGAGCGGTTAGGATCTGGAATGCACTGTCTGAGGGTGTGGTGGAGACAGGGTCAATCGAGTGATTAGGATCTGGAATGCACTGTCTGAGAGTTTGTTGGAAACAGGGTCAATCGAGTGGTTAGGGTCTGGAATGCAGTGCCTGAGATTGTGGTAGAGACAGGGTCAATCGAATTGTTAGGGAGTGGAATGCACTGTCTGAGAGTGTGATGGAGACAGGGTCAATCGTGTTGTTAGGGTCTAGAATATTGTGTCTGAGATTGTGTTGTAAAAAAAGTCAATCAAGTGGTTTGCGTCTGGATTGCACTGTCTGAGAGTGTGGTGTAGACAGGGTCAATCGAGTGGTTAGAATCAGGAATGCACTGTCTGAGAGTGTGGTGTAGACAGGGTCAATCGAGTGGTTAGAATCAGGAATGCACTGTCTGAGAGAGTGGAGGAGAATGGGTCAATCGAGTGGTTAGGGTCTGGAATGCACTGTCTGAGAGTGTGGTGGAGACAGGGTCAATTGAGTTCTTAGGGCCTGGAATGCACTGTCTGAGAGTGTGGAGGAGACAGGGTGAATCGTGTGGTTAGGATCTGGAATGCACTGTCTGAGAGTGTGGTGGAGACAGGATCAATCGAGTGGTTAGGATCTGGAATGCACTGTCTGAGAGTGTGGTGGAGACAGGATCAATCAAGTGATTAGGATCTGGAATGCACTGTCTGAGAGTTTGTTGGAAACAGGGTCAATCGAGTGGTTTGCGTCTGGATTGCACTGTCTGAGAGTGTGGTTTAGACAGGGTCAATCGAGTGGTTAGGGTCTGGAATGCACTGTCTGAGATTGTGTTGGAAACAGGGTCAATCGAGTGGGTAGGATCTGGAATGCACTGTCTGAGAGTGTGGTGGAGACAGGGTCAATCGAGTGATTAGGATCTGGAATGCACTGTCTGAGAGTTTGTTGGAAACAGGGTCAATCGAGTGGTTTGCGTCTGGATTGCACTGTCTGAGATTGTGGTGGAGACAGGGTCAATCGAATTGTTAGGGTCTGGAATGCACTGTCTGAGGTTGTGTTGGAAACAGAGTCAATCAAGTGGTTAGTGTCTGGATTGCAATGCCTGAGAGTGTGGTAGAGACAGGGTCAATCGAGTGGTTAGGGTCTGGAATGCACTTTCTGAGAGTGTGGTGGAGACAGGGTCAATCGAGTGCTTAGCATCTGGAATGCACTGGCTGAGATTGTGGTGAGGACAGGATCAATCGAGTGGTTCGGGTCTGGAATGCAATGTGTGAGAGTGTGGTGGAGACAGGGTCAATCGAGTGGTTAGTGTATGGAATGCACTGTCTGAGAGTTTGTTGGAAACAAGGTCAATCGAGTGGTTTGCGTCTGGATTGCACTGTCTGAGAGTGTGGTGTAGACAGGGTCAATCGAATTGTTAGGGTCTAGAATGAACTGTCTGAGAGTGTGGTGGAGACAGGGTCAATCGTGTTGTTAGGGTCTAGAATATTCTGTCTGAGATTGTGTTGGAAACAGAGTCAATCAAGTGGTTAGTGTCTGGATTGCAATGCCTGAGAGTGTGGTAGAGACAGTGTCAATCGAGTGGTTTGGGTCTGGAATGCACTGCCTGAGATTGTGGTGGAGACAGGGTCAGTCGAGTGGTTAGGATCTGGAATGCGCTGTCTGAGAGATATTGGGGGACAGGATCAATCGAGTGGTTGGGTCTGGAATGCAATTCTCGAGAGTATAGTGGAGATAGGGTCAATCGAGCGGTTAGGATCTGGAATGCACTGTCTGAGAGTGCGGTGGAGACAAGGACAATCGAGTGCTTAGGGTCTGGAATGCAGTGTTTGAGAGTGTGATGGAGACAGTGTCAAGCGACTGGTTGGGACATGGAATGCACTGTCTGAGAGTGTGGTGGAGACAGGGTCAATTGAGTACTTAGGGCCTGGAATGCACTGTCTGAGAGTGTGGAGGAGACAGGGTGAATCGAGTGGTTAGGATCTGGAATGCACTGTCTGAGAGTGTGGTGGAGACAGGATCATTCGAGTGTTTAGGATCTGGAATGCACTGTCTGAGAGTGTGGTGGAGTTAGGATCAATCAAGTGATTAGGATCTGGAATGCACTGTCTGAGAGTTTGTTGGAAACAGGGTCAATCGAGTGGTTTGCGTCTGGATTGCACTGTCTGAGAGTGTGGTTTAGAAAGGGTCAATCGAGTGGTTAGGGTCTGGAATGCACTGTCTGAGATTGTGTTGGAAACAGGGTCAATCGAGTGGGTAGGATCTGGAATGCACTGTCTGAGAGTGTGGTGGAGACAGGGTCAATCGAGTGGTTTTCGTCTGGATTGCATTGTCTGAGAGTGTGGTTTAGACAGGGTCAATCGAGTGGTTAGGGTCTGGAATGCACTGTATGAGATTGTGTGGGAAACAGGGTCAATCGAGTGGTTAGGATCTGGAATGCACTGTCTGAGAGTGTGGTGGAGACAGGGTAAATCGAGTGATTAGGATGTGGAATGCACTGTCTGAGAGTTTGTTGGAAACAGGGTCAATCGAGTGGTTTGCGTCTGGATTGCACTGTCTGAGATTGTGGTGGAGACAGGGTCAATCGAATTGTTAGGGTCTGGAATGCACTGTCTGAGGTTGTGTTGGAAACAGAGTCAATCAAGTGGTTAGTGTCTGGATTGCAATGCCTGAGAGTGTGGTAGAGACAGGGTCAATCGAGTGGTTAGGGTCTGGAATGCACTTTCTGAGAGTGTGGTGGAGACAGGGTCAATCGAGTGCTTAGCATCTGGAATGCACTGGCTGAGATTGTGGTGAGGACAGGATCAATCGAGTGGTTAGGGTCTGGAATGCAATGTGTGAGAGTGTGGTGGAGACAGGGTCAATCGAGTGGTTAGGGTATGGAATGCACTGTCTGAGAGTTTGTTGGAAACAGGGTCAATCGAGTGGTTTGCGTCTGGATTGCACTGTCTGAGAGTGTGGTGTAGACAGGGTCAATCGAGTGGTTAGGGTCTGGAATGCACTGTCTGAGAGTGTGTGGAGACAGGGTCAATCGAGTGATTAGGATCTGGAATGCACTGTCTGAGAGTGTGGTGGAAACAGGGTCAATCGAGTGGTTTGCGTCTGGATTGCACTGTCTGAGAGTGTGGTGTAGACAGGGTCAATCGAGTGGTTAGGGTCTGGAATGTACTGTCTGAGAATGTGTTGGAAACAGGCTCAATCGAGTGGTTAGGATCTGGAATGCAGTGCCTGAGATTGTGGTAGAGACAGGGTCAATCGAATTGTTAGGGTCTGGAATGCACTGTCTGAGAGTGTGATGGAGACAGGGTCAATCTTATTGTTAGGCTCTAGAATATTATGTCTGAGATTGTGTTGTAAACAAAGTCAATCAAGTGGTTTGCGTCTGGATTGCACTGTCTGAGAGTGTGGAGTAGACAGGGTCAATCGAGTGGTTAGAATCAGGAATGCACTGTCTGAGAGAGTGGAGGAGAAAGGGTCAATCGAGTGGTTAGGGTCTGGAATGCCCTGTCTGAGAGTGTGGTGGACAACAGGGTCAATCGAGTGGTTAGGATCTGGAATGCACTGTTTGAGAGTGTGATGGAGACAGTGTCAATCGACTGGTTTTGACATGGAATGCACTGTCTGAGACTGTGGTGGAGACAGGGTCATTCGAGTGTTTAGGATCTGGAATGCACTGTCTGAGAGTTTGGTGGAGACAGGGTCAATCGAGTGATTAGGATCTGGAATGCACTGTCTGAGAGTTTGTTGGAAACAGGGTCAATCGAGTGGTTTGCGTCTGGATTGCACTGTCTGAGAGTGTGGTGTAGACAGGGTCAATCGAGTGGTTAGGGTCTGGATTGCACTGTCTGAGAGTGTGTGGAGACAGGGTCAATCGAGTGATTAGGATCTGGAATGCACTGTCTGAGAGTTTGTTGGAAACAGGGTCAAACGAGTGGTTTGCGTCTGGATTGCACTGTCTGAGAGTGTGGTGTAGACAGGGTCAATCGAGTGATTAGGATCTGGAATGCACTGTCTGAGAGTGTGGTGGAAACAGGGTCAATCGAGTGGTTTGCGTCTGGATTGCACTGTCTGAGAGTGTGGTGTAGACAGGGTCAATCGAGTGGTTAGGGTCTGGAATGTACTGTCTGAGAATGTGTTGGAAACAGGGTCAATCGAGTGGTTAGGGTCTGGAATGCAGTGCCTGAGATTGTGGTAGAGACAGGGTCAATCGAATTGTTAGGGTCTGGAATGCACTGTCTGAGAGTGTGATGGAGACAGGGTCCATCTTATTGTTAGGGTCTAGAATATTATGTCTGAGATTGTGTTGTAAACAAAGTCAATCAAGTGGTTTGCGTCTGGATTGCACTGTCTGAGAGTGTGGAGTAGACAGGGTCAATCGAGTGGTTAGAATCAGGAATGCACTGTCTGAGAGAGTGGAGGAGAAAGGGTCAATCGAGTGGTTAGGGTTTGGAATGCACTGTCTGAGAGTGTGGTGGAGACAGGGTCAATCGAGTGGTTAGGATCTGGAATGCGCTGTCAGAGAGATATTGGAGGACAGGATCAATCGAGTGGTTGGGTCTGGAAAGCAATGCTTGAGAGTATAGTGGAGATAGGGTCAATCGAGCGGTTAGGATCTGGAATGCACTGTCTGAGTGTGTGGTGGAGACAGGGTCAATCGAGTGCTTAGGGTCTGGCATGCACTGTCTGAGACTGTGGTGGAGACAGGGTCATTCGAGTGTTTAGGATCTGGAATGCACTGTCTGAGAGTGTGGTGGAGACAGGGTCAATCGAGTGATTAGGATCTGGAATGCACTGTCTGAGAGTTTGTTGGAAACAGGGTCAATCGAGTGGTTTGCGTCTGGATTGCACTGTCTGAGAGTGTGGTGTAGACAGGGTCAATCGAGTGATTAGGATCTGGAATGCACTGTCTGAGAGTTTGTTGGAAACAGGGTCAATCGAGTGGTTCGGGTCTGGAATGCAGTGTCTGAGATTGTGGTAGAGACAGGGTCAATCGAATTGTTAGGGTCTGGAAAGCACTGTCTGAGAGTGTGATGGAGACATTGGTCAATCGTGTTGTTAGGGTCTAGAATTTTGTGTCTGAGATTGTGTTGTAAAAAAAGTCAATCAAGTGGTTTGCGTCTGGATTGCACTGTCTGAGAGTGTGGTGTAGACAGGCTCAATTGAGTGGTTAGAATCAGGAATGCACTGTCTGAGAGAGTGGTGGACAACAGGGTCAATCGAGTGCTTAGGGTCTGGAATGCACTGTTTGAGAGTGTGATGGAGACAGTGTCAATCGACTGGTTGTGACATGGAATGCACTGTCTGAGAGTGTGGTGGAGACAGGGTCATTCGAGTGTTTAGGATCTGGAATGCACTGTCTGAGAGTGTGGTGGAGACAGGGTCAATCGAGTGATTAGGATCTGGAATGCACTGTCTGAGAGTTTGTTGGAAACAGGGTCAATCGAGTGGTTTGCGTCTGGATTGCACTGTCTGAGAGTGTGGTGTAGACAGGGTCAATCGAGTGGTTAGGGTCTGGAATGTACTGTCTGAGATGTGTTGGAAACAGGGTCAATCGAGTGGTTAGGGTCTGGAATGCAGTGCCTGAGATTGTGGTAGAGACAGGGTCAATCGAATTCTTAGGGTCTGGAATGCACTGTCTGAGAGTGTGATGGAGACAGGGTCAATCTTATTGTTAGGGTCTAGAATATTATGTCTGAGATTGTGTTGTAAACAAAGTCAGGCAAGTGGTTTGCGTCTGGATTGCACTGTCTGAGAGAGTGGAGGAGAAAGGGTCAATCGAGTGGTTAGGGTTTGGAATTCACTGTCTGAGAGTGTGGACGAGACAGGGTCAATCGAGTGGTTGGGGTCTGGAATGCACTGTCTGAGAGTGTAGCATAGACAGGGTGAATCGAGTGGTTAGGGTCTGGAATGCAATGTCTGAGACGGTTGGAGTGAAAGTGTCAATCGACTGGTTAGGGTCTGGAATGCACTGCCTGAGAGTGTGGTGGAGACAGGGTCATTCGAGTGGTTAGGATCTGGAATGCGCTGTCGGAGAGATATTGGAGGACAGGATCAATCGAGTGGTTGGGTCTGGAAAGCAATGCTTGAGAGTATAGTGGAGTTAGGGTCAATCGAGCGGTTAGGATCTGGAATGCACTGTCTGAGGGTGTGGTGGAGACAGGGTCAATCGAGTGATTAGGATCTGGAATGCACTGTCTGAGAGTTTGTTGGAAACAGGGTCAATCGAGTGGTTAGGGTCTGGAATGCAGTGCCTGAGATTGTGGTAGAGACAGGGTCAATCGAATTGTTAGGGAGTGGAATGCACTGTCTGAGAGTGTGATGGAGACAGGGTCAATCGTGTTGTTAGGGTCTAGAATATTGTGTCTGAGATTGTGTTGTAAAAAAAGTCAATCAAGTGGTTTGCGTCTGGATTGCACTGTCTGAGAGTGTGGTGTAGACAGGGTTAATCGAGTGGTTAGAATCAGGAATGCACTGTCTGAGAGTGTGGTGTAGACAGGGTCAATCGAGTGGTTAGAATCAGGAATGCACTGTCTGAGAGAGTGGAGGAGAATGGGTCAATCGAGTGGTTAGGGTCTGGAATGCACTGTCTGAGAGTGTGGTGGAGACAGGGTCAATTGAGTTCTTAGGGCCTGGAATGCACTGTCTGAGAGTGTGGAGGAGACAGGGTGAATCGTGTGGTTAGGATCTGGAATGCACTGTCTGAGAGTGTGGTGGAGACAGGATCAATCGAGTGGTTAGGATCTGGAATGCACTGTCTGAGAGTGTGGTGGAGACAGGATCAATCAAGTGATTAGGATCTGGAATGCACTGTCTGAGAGTTTGTTGGAAACAGGGTCAATCGAGTGGTTTGCGTCTGGATTGCACTGTCTGAGAGTGTGGTTTAGACAGGGTCAATCGAGTGGTTAGGGTCTGGAATGCACTGTCTGAGATTGTGTTGGAAACAGGGTCAATCGAGTGGGTAGGATCTGGAATGCACTGTCTGAGAGTGTGGTGGAGACAGGGTCAATCGAGTGATTAGGATCTGGAATGCACTGTCTGAGAGTTTGTTGGAAACAGGGTCAATCGAGTGGTTTGCGTCTGGATTGCACTGTCTGAGATTGTGGTGGAGACAGGGTCAATCGAATTGTTAGGGTCTGGAATGCACTGTCTGAGGTTGTGTTGGAAACAGAGTCAATCAAGTGGTTAGTGTCTGGATTGCAATGCCTGAGAGTGTGGTAGAGACAGGGTCAATCGAGTGGTTAGGGTCTGGAATGCACTTTCTGAGAGTGTGGTGGAGACAGGGTCAATCGAGTGCTTAGCATCTGGAATGCACTGGCTGAGATTGTGGTGAGGACAGGATCAATCGAGTGGTTCGGGTCTGGAATGCAATGTGTGAGAGTGTGGTGGAGACAGGGTCAATCGAGTGGTTAGTGTATGGAATGCACTGTCTGAGAGTTTGTTGGAAACAAGGTCAATCGAGTGGTTTGCGTCTGGATTGCACTGTCTGAGAGTGTGGTGTAGACAGGGTCAATCGAATTGTTAGGGTCTAGAATGAACTGTCTGAGAGTGTGGTGGAGACAGGGTCAATCGTGTTGTTAGGGTCTAGAATATTCTGTCTGAGATTGTGTTGGAAACAGAGTCAATCAAGTGGTTAGTGTCTGGATTGCAATGCCTGAGAGTGTGGTAGAGACAGTGTCAATCGAGTGGTTTGGGTCTGGAATGCACTGCCTGAGATTGTGGTGGAGACAGGGTCAGTCGAGTGGTTAGGATCTGGAATGCGCTGTCTGAGAGATATTGGGGGACAGGATCAATCGAGTGGTTGGGTCTGGAATGCAATTCTCGAGAGTATAGTGGAGATAGGGTCAATCGAGCGGTTAGGATCTGGAATGCACTGTCTGAGAGTGCGGTGGAGACAAGGACAATCGAGTGCTTAGGGTCTGGAATGCAGTGTTTGAGAGTGTGATGGAGACAGTGTCAAGCGACTGGTTGGGACATGGAATGCACTGTCTGAGAGTGTGGTGGAGACAGGGTCAATTGAGTACTTAGGGCCTGGAATGCACTGTCTGAGAGTGTGGAGGAGACAGGGTGAATCGAGTGGTTAGGATCTGGAATGCACTGTCTGAGAGTGTGGTGGAGACAGGATCATTCGAGTGTTTAGGATCTGGAATGCACTGTCTGAGAGTGTGGTGGAGTTAGGATCAATCAAGTGATTAGGATCTGGAATGCACTGTCTGAGAGTTTGTTGGAAACAGGGTCAATCGAGTGGTTTGCGTCTGGATTGCACTGTCTGAGAGTGTGGTTTAGAAAGGGTCAATCGAGTGGTTAGGGTCTGGAATGCACTGTCTGAGATTGTGTTGGAAACAGGGTCAATCGAGTGGGTAGGATCTGGAATGCACTGTCTGAGAGTGTGGTGGAGACAGGGTCAATCGAGTGGTTTTCGTCTGGATTGCATTGTCTGAGAGTGTGGTTTAGACAGGGTCAATCGAGTGGTTAGGGTCTGGAATGCACTGTATGAGATTGTGTGGGAAACAGGGTCAATCGAGTGGTTAGGATCTGGAATGCACTGTCTGAGAGTGTGGTGGAGACAGGGTAAATCGAGTGATTAGGATGTGGAATGCACTGTCTGAGAGTTTGTTGGAAACAGGGTCAATCGAGTGGTTTGCGTCTGGATTGCACTGTCTGAGATTGTGGTGGAGACAGGGTCAATCGAATTGTTAGGGTCTGGAATGCACTGTCTGAGGTTGTGTTGGAAACAGAGTCAATCAAGTGGTTAGTGTCTGGATTGCAATGCCTGAGAGTGTGGTAGAGACAGGGTCAATCGAGTGGTTAGGGTCTGGAATGCACTTTCTGAGAGTGTGGTGGAGACAGGGTCAATCGAGTGCTTAGCATCTGGAATGCACTGGCTGAGATTGTGGTGAGGACAGGATCAATCGAGTGGTTAGGGTCTGGAATGCAATGTGTGAGAGTGTGGTGGAGACAGGGTCAATCGAGTGGTTTGCGTCTGGATTGCACTGTCTGAGAGTGTGGTGTAGACAGGGTCAATCGAGTGGTTAGGGTCTGGAATGCACTGTCTGAGAGTGTGTGGAGACAGGGTCAATCGAGTGATTAGGATCTGGAATGCACTGTCTGAGAGTGTGGTGGAAACAGGGTCAATCGAGTGGTTTGCGTCTGGATTGCACTGTCTGAGAGTGTGGTGTAGACAGGGTCAATCGAGTGGTTAGGGACTGGAATGTACTGTCTGAGAATGTGTTGGAAACAGGCTCAATCGAGTGGTTAGGATCTGGAATGCAGTGCCTGAGATTGTGGTAGAGACAGGGTCAATCGAATTGTTAGGGTCTGGAATGCACTGTCTGAGAGTGTGATGGAGACAGGGTCAATCTTATTGTTAGGCTCTAGAATATTATGTCTGAGATTGTGTTGTAAACAAAGTCAATCAAGTGGTTTGCGTCTGGATTGCACTGTCTGAGAGTGTGGAGTAGACAGGGTCAATCGAGTGGTTAGGGTCTGGAATGTACTGTCTGAGAATGTGTTGGAAACAGGCTCAATCGAGTGGTTAGGATCTGGAATGCAGTGCCTGAGATTGTGGTAGAGACAGGGTCAATCGAATTGTTAGGGTCTGGAATGCACTGTCTGAGAGTGTGATGGAGACAGGGTCAATCTTATTGTTAGGCTCTAGAATATTATGTCTGAGATTGTGTTGTAAACAAAGTCAATCAAGTGGTTTGCGTCTGGATTGCACTGTCTGAGAGTGTGGAGTAGACAGGGTCAATCGAGTGGTTAGAATCAGGAATGCACTGTCTGAGAGAGTGGAGGAGAAAGGGTCAATCGAGTGGTTAGGGTCTGGAATGCCCTGTCTGAGAGTGTGGTGGACAACAGGGTCAATCGAGTGGTTAGGATCTGGAATGCACTGTTTGAGAGTGTGATGGAGACAGTGTCAATCGACTGGTTTTGACATGGAATGCACTGTCTGAGACTGTGGTGGAGACAGGGTCATTCGAGTGTTTAGGATCTGGAATGCACTGTCTGAGAGTTTGGTGGAGACAGGGTCAATCGAGTGATTAGGATCTGGAATGCACTGTCTGAGAGTTTGTTGGAAACAGGGTCAATCGAGTGGTTTGCGTCTGGATTGCACTGTCTGAGAGTGTGGTGTAGACAGGGTCAATCGAGTGGTTAGGGTCTGGATTGCACTGTCTGAGAGTGTGTGGAGACAGGGTCAATCGAGTGATTAGGATCTGGAATGCACTGTCTGAGAGTTTGTTGGAAACAGGGTCAATCGAGTGGTTTGCGTCTGGATTGCACTGTCTGAGAGTGTGGTGTAGACAGGGTCAATCGAGTGATTAGGATCTGGAATGCACTGTCTGAGAGTGTGGTGGAAACAGGGTCAATCGAGTGGTTTGCGTCTGGATTGCACTGTCTGAGAGTGTGGTGTAGACAGGGTCAATCGAGTGGTTAGGGTCTGGAATGTACTGTCTGAGAATGTGTTGGAAACAGGGTCAATCGAGTGGTTAGGGTCTGGAATGCAGTGCCTGAGATTGTGGTAGAGACAGGGTCAATCGAATTGTTAGGGTCTGGAATGCACTGTCTGAGAGTGT